>NC_056750.1:98656700-98956700 GCF_019279795.1 Protopterus annectens | reverse complement strand
AAAATTAGTTGTCTGATTTAAATCTTGTACCAATTCCGTAATTTCATGCTTTTCTCCCTTCCACAAAAATAATAAATCATCTATGTATCTGCGATACATGGAGACTTTCTTGAATAATGTATGTGTCTTCAAAAATCTCGTCTCCCAATTTGCCATTACAATATTAGCGAAGGAAGGAGCTACTCTTGAGCCCATGGCTACTCCCCACTCTTGTTTGCAAATGTTATTGTTGAATTTGAAAAAATTGTTGTCCAAAACTAACTCCATTAAGGTGCAGAGTGAGTTCACCTTTGTTCCTGAAAAATCGGTGTGTGTATTTAGGTATTCCCTCATAAACTCAATGCCTATTTCTTGATCTATACTTGTGTAAAGATTTTTTACATCTAGACTACCAAAGAACAAATCATCATTATTTATCTTGATGTCCCTTAGTACTTCTAAAAGGTTCCATGAATCTTTAATGAAGAATTCCAACCTCTGGACTATAGGATTTAGTATGTTGTCCAGCCAGATCGAAATGTTTTCCATTTTGGATTGTTTAGCAGAGATGATGGGTCTAAATGGTGGTCTAGCTTCATTATTCTGTATTTTGGGAATACCAAAAAATACACCCAGTCTGGGATGTTCTTTGTATAAAAACTCATAGTCTGATCTATTTAATTCTCCTTGACAATACATGTCAAACAAAATTGTGTCCAAATTCTTAAACTTCTTTGTCACCGACTCATAATTGACTTTTCTATAAGTTTTCTTGTCTTGCAATAAATCTTCTATAGATGTTATATAGTCCCTATCATTCATTATCACTATTTTTCCTCCTTTGTCTGCCTTCATTATTCTGATGTTATTATTTGTGACAAGTAATCTTAAGGCAGATAGTTCTTCGTCTGTTAAGTTATTTGTGTCATGAAAAATACTAATATTCCTAAAATCCTGTTCACATAACTTCTGGAATACTAATAAACTGTTGGTAAAGGGAGGATTATAGGTACTAGGGTTACTAATAGTGATTCTATTTTGCTGCTTCGAAATACCTAAGTCTTCCATAATGTATTTTAGATTTAATTTTCTTAGAAAAAGCCTAAAATCAATTAAAAGTTTTCCTAAGTTCATTTTGTTTGTAGGAATAAAATTAAATCCCTTCTTTAGGACACTTTCTACCGCAGAACTAATTTGTAAATCTGACAAGTTAGTTATTACAACTTCGTAAGAGTCACAGTTGACTTCGGAAGATGCCATCACCATCTCCATTTGTTCCTTCCTCTGCCCTTCCCCCGAAATTGGGTGGAGTTGTGCCATCTCGTAGTCTTTTTGTTTTGGTCCTGCACTTTCTGAAAAGGGGTATTATTTTCAGAAAGAATAACCACCTTTTCAGCGTAGTTCATATTGGTGGTATTGTTGTTTGAAACGGCTTTACTAGTAGTAGGCAAGGCTGGAAAATCTTCCTGTGATTTCTCCCCTGTATTATTTTCTACTGTAGACACCACTCTATGATTTTTATCAGTTGCTGGCCCAACATCGATTTCTGTGCCATTTTTAGAAGCAGTTCCCTGTGATGAACTTGCTGATGTCGTGAAATCTGCCTGGATTATATAAGCCTCATTATTTTTATAAGAAAAAAATGTCTCTTCTTAATTTAGATTGCTTCCTAGCAATAATGGTAGCTCTTTGTCTTTCAGCTTTGATTTCAATAGCGTTGTACAATTCAGAAAAGATCACAAAACTAGTATATTTATGTAAACGCTCATCCAAACATTTTATCTTGTCATTCAGAGCATTTAATTCCTGATTGTAATGTTCAATGAGCAAGTTCATAATTTTTATACCTGTGTCGTTGTATAAATTAATTAGTTCTTTAGTTAGCGTGTCTCCAGGTGACACACAATTTGGGAACTTCGCTGTTCTCAGGCCCCTAGGCACTATTTTTCTGTTGACACACTCCTTCAAATATTGCACCTCTAAGGTGAGTGTTACGTGTTTAAAAATTAACTTTTCTAGTTCAAATATACTTTTCTTACAAATTGCTGTATCGTCGTTAGTTGGACTTACAGTTTCACCGGTAGGCACCTCTCCGATGTCTGCGAATGGATTGACAGTGTCTTTATTCAAATAATTCCAAATGTTACCCTCGGAAGGTAACCATTGCTGAATTTATCCACCATTACGGTTCTGACTCTCCTCACAGGCTCCTACGTCGGTCTCATGACGTGAGGCTACTTCCCCTCTCAAATTTAAAGGGACTTTCGCGTTCTCTTTATTACTCGGAATTGTCCAACTTTGTAACAGTTCTTTCACAATTTTGGTGACTGTCTCTATTAATAAATGCTGGGATTCTATAGATTCCGAATCTATAGCTTCAAAATCCACTGCTAAATCCGGTACTGAATGTATAGATAAATTCAGGAGTGTCTCTTGAATGTAATCCTCGGCAGCCATACACGATTAAGGTCTGGATACACAAACTAAGAAAACAATAGTAGAAACGTTCCAAAAATTCCAAAAACACACTGAAACCAGGCAAATAATCAGAATAGGCTCCGAAAGAAAAATTCTCACTCTCCAAATCAGATTTTAAGCGCTTTCATCCACTTTTATTTGCGTGAACTTCCTCAGAAACAATTTGTAATAAAAAACTGTTGTTTAAATACTATTTCCACAGGAAATGATGTCATTTAATTACAAAATTAATTAATGAATTTCACTCATTATTCTTGATTTAAAAAACAAATCATACACATATTATATAAATATCCCTATATACTATTTTTCATATACAAAGAACTCTTTTTTTATTGTTATTGTTTTTGTTATGTAAAGAAATCTAGATGCTCATTTTCTTTATAATCAACTCCTCTTGGTCTGTAGGAGTTGATTATAAAGAAAATGAGCATCTAGGTTTCTTTACATAACAAAAACAATAACAATAAAAAAGAGTTCTTTGTATATGAAAAATAGTATATAGGGATATTTATTTAATAGTAGGAAAGTGATATAATATGTGTATGATTTGTTTTTTAAACAAAGAATAATGAGTGAAATTCATTAATTAATTTTGTAATTAAATGACATCATTTCCTGTGGAAATAGTATTTAAACAACAGTTTTTTATTACAAATTGCTTCTGAGGAAGTTCACGCAAATAAAAGTGGATGAAAGCGCTTAAAATCTGATTTGGAGAGTGAGAATTTTTCTTTCGGAGCCTATTCTGATTATTTGCCTGGTTTCAGTGTGTTTTTGGAATTTTTGGAACGTTTCTACTATTGTTTTCTTAGTTTGTGTATCCAGACCTTAATCGTGTATGGCTGCCGAGGATTACATTCAAGAGACACTCCTGAATTTATCTATACATTCAGTACCGGATTTAGCAGTGGATTTTGAAGCTATAGATTCGGAATCTATAGAATCCCAGCATTTATTAATAGAGACAGTCACCAAAATTGTGAAAGAACTGTTACAAAGTCGGACAATTCCGAGTAATAAAGAGAACGCGAAGGTCCCTTTAAATTTGAGAGGGGAAGTAGCCTCACGTCATGAGACCGACGTAGGAGCCTGTGAGGAGAGTCAGAACCGTAATGGTGGACAAATTCAGCAACGGTTACCTTCCGAGGGTAACATTTGGAATTATTTGAATAAAGACACTGTCAATCCATTCGCAGACATCGGAGAGGTGCCTACCGGTGAAACTGTAAGTCCAACTAACGACGATACAGCAATTTGTAAGAAAAGTATATTTGAACTAGAAAAGTTAATTTTTAAACACGTAACACTCACCTTAGAGGTGCAATATTTGAAGGAGTGTGTCAACAGAAAAATAGTGCCTAGGGGCCTGAACAGCGAAGTTCCCAAATTGTGTGTCACCTGGAGACACGCTAACTAAAGAACTAATTAATTTATACAACGACACAGGTATAAAAATGATGAACTTGCTCATTGAACATTACAATAAGGAATTAAACGCTCTGAATGACAAGATAAAATGTTTGGATGAGCGTTTACATAAATATACTAGTTTTGTGATCTTTTCTGAATTGTACAACGCTATTGAAATCAAAGCTGAAAGACAAAGAGCTACCATTATTGCTAGGAAGCAATCTAAATTAAGAAGAGACATTTTTTCTTATAAAAATAATGAGGCTTATATAATCCAGGCAGATTTCACGACATCAGCAAGTTCATCACAGGGAACTGCTTCTAAAAATGGCACAGAAATCGATGTTGGGCCAGCAACTGATAAAAATCATAGAGTGGTGTCTACAGTTGAAAATAATACAGGGGAGAAATCACAAGAAGATTTTCCAGCCTTGCCTACTACTAGTAAAACCGTTTCAAACAACAATACCACCAATATGAACTACGCTGAAAAGGTGGTTATTCTTTCTGAAAATAATACCCCTTTTCAGAAAGTGCAGGACCAAAACAAAAAGACTACGAGATGGCACAACTCCACCCAATTTCGGGGGAAGGGCAGAGGAAGGAACAAATGGAGATGGTGATGGCATCTTCTGAAGTCAACTGTGACTCTTACGAAGTTGTAATAACTAACTTGTCAGATTTACAAATTAGTTCTGCGGTAGAAAGTGTCCTAAAGAAGGGATTTAATTTTATTCCTACAAACAAAATGAACTTAGGAAAACTTTTAATTGATTTTAGGCTTTTTCTAAGAAAATTAAATCTAAAATACATTATGGAAGACTTAGGTATTTCGAAGCAGCAAAATAGAATCACTATTAGTAACCCTAGTACCTATAATCCTCCCCTTACCAACAGTTTATTAGTATTCCAGAAGTTATGTGAACAGGATTTTAGGAATATTAGTATTTTTCATGACACAAATAACTTAACAGACGAAGAACTATCTGCCTTAAGATTACTTGTCACAAATAATAACATCAGAATAATGAAGGCAGACAAAGGAGGAAAAATAGTGATAATGAATGATAGGGACTATATAACATCTATAGAAGATTTATTGCAAGACAAGAAAACTTATAGAAAAGTCAATTATGAGTCAGTGACAAAGAAGTTTAAGAATTTGGACACAATTTTGTTTGACATGTATTGTCAAGGAGAATTAAATAGATCAGACTATGAGTTTTTATACAAAGAACATCCCAGACTGGGTGTATTTTTTGGTATTCCCAAAATACAGAATAATGAAGCTAGACCACCATTTAGACCTATCATCTCTGCTAAACAATCCAAAACAGAAAACATTTCGATCTGGCTGGACAACATACTAAATCCTATAGTCCAGAGGTCGGAATTCTTCATTAAAGATTCATGGAACCTTTTAGAAGTACTAAGGGACATCAAGATAGATAATGATGATTTGTTCTTTGGTAGTCTAGATGTAAAAATTATTTACACAAGTATAGATCAAGAAATAGTCATTGAGTTTATGAGGGAATACCTAAGTACACACACCGATTTTTCAGGAACAAAGGTGAACTCACTCTGCACCTTAGTTTTGGACAACAATTTTTTCAAATTCAACAATAACATTTACAAACAAGAGTGGGGAGTAGCCATGGGCTCAAGAGTAGCTCCTTCCTTCGCTAATATTGTAATGGCAAATTGGGTGACGAGATTTTTGAAGACACATACATTATTCAAGAAAATCTCCATGTATCGCAGATACATAGATGATTTATTATTTTTGTGGAAGGGAGAAAAGCATGAATTTACGGAATTGGTACAAGATTTAAATCAGACAACTAATTTTTTGTCCTTTAAAATAGGGGATTTTGGTAAAAGTATCACCTTTCTAGATTTGACCCTCAGCATAAACAATGATGTAAAAACTTTTAGTAGCAAAATTTATAGGAAACCATATTTTGCTGATAGTTATTTACACAAAGACAGTTTACATTCAGTACACATGAAAAGAGGTGTAATCAAAGGGCAGATAATCAGACTTAGTAGATTAACATCTGATGAAAATACTTTTTTGAAAGAACTGGCTCTTTTGAGAAGTTTATTTATGAAAAGAGGGTATACAAAGAATTTTTTAGAAAAAATAGAAAGTGAGGTGATACCCCTGAGGAAAGGAGTAGCTAAACCAATTCTGTATTCAGAAGAAATACTAGTAGGTGAACCAGTGATTTGTATGAATGTAACCACTACTGATAAGCAAGTCAATGAATGTTCGATAGCGTTTCCATTACCCATAGTTAATGAAATGTGGAACATTAAATCAGTTATAGAAAACAACTGGAAAGTAATTATGGGTAATAGGGACTTGGTTTCAGTAATTGGACACAAACCCAAATTCACATATAAAAAAGCAACTGATTTAAAACAGTTGTTAGAATCAGGTAAAAGTGACAATAGGAATTTGGAAAAGAGTTGTACCAATAAGAAGGGTACATACAGTTGTACTAACTGTAAACAATGTAGATACATGAGTAACACCTCATTTGTAACAGTTGAACATCTAAATTACACTTTTTGGGCAAAGGAATACTATAACTGTAATAGTGAGCTAGTAGTGTATTTGGCAACGTGTGTCTCCTGCAAAAATTATTATATTGGGAAAACAAAGAGAGTTTTCAAGCGAAGAGTATATGAACATGTTTTGGCAATAAAAAAGAAAGATAAAAACAATGCATTGGCAAGGCATGCAGTCATATGCAAAGATTTTAAGAAATTTGAATTCTTTATTTTAGATAGAATTAGAAAGGAAATGTTTTCTGGGGATCTGAACAACTTTTTAGAATGTAGAGAATCCTTGTGGCAGTTGGTGTTTGGGGCTGACCAAACACCAGGGCTAAATGAGGTAATAAATTTAAAATGCTTCTTAATTTATAGATAACTGGTCAAACAACATTACAGACCAAGAGGAGTTGATTATAAAGAAAATGAGCATCTAGGTTTCTTTACATAACAAAAACAATAACAATAAAAAAGAGTTCTTTGTATATGAAAAATAGTATATAGGGATATTTATTTAATAGTAGGAAAGTGATATAATATGTGTATGATTTGTTTTTTAAACAAAGAATAATGAGTGAAATTCATTAATTAATTTTGTAATTAAATGACATCATTTCCTGTGGAAATAGTATTTAAACAACAGTTTTTTATTACAAATTGTTTCTGAGGAAGTTCACGCAAATAAAAGTGGATGAAAGCGCTTAAAATCTGATTTGGAGAGTGAGAATTTTTCTTTCGGAGCCTATTCTGATTATTTGCCTGGTTTCATTGTGTTTTTAAAATATGCAGTTTAAAAATAATGGTTTACATTTTTGAATAAGCATAGAACATCTGACAAAATAGTGTATACATAGAAGGTCTAACAAACCAAATATTTGTATGGTTACATAACTGGAACATAAAGGAGGAATAGGGTTAAAGTAAAAGTAGAAATGGTGGAGATATGGGTAGTAGTTCCTAGGTAAGGAAAATAAGAGATTCAAGTAGGATGGAAAAGGGGATTAGATTATCTGTAGTAGGTTTAGAACAGTAATTGTGTGATAAGCTGATTAACAGTTTAGGATGAGTGAGTTAGTCAAGTGAATCAGGTATGTGGGAGTTAATGGTACTATGCAGTTGGTGGTATCGGTTTATGTGACATGTCCTTTAAATGCACATTGCATTCAAACTGTTTAAATATTGTTTGAACTGTGGCCTTTTCCTATAGTAGCACCTGCTGGTTGTGAGAGGAAGTTTGTTGGCTAAGTAGAGTAGATTGTTGATTGTGACTCTCAACTTTTCTGATTACTCATGGAAGTTCAGCGATTGGTTTCGCCAGATCCTCAGAAATCTAAAGGAGGTGCTGATGTTAATGGGATTCTTGTCACATGCAAGTATATTAAAGGACTGGGGGGATTTGTATAATCTTTTATAGTTGCCAACTAACATGGACTTTTTTTTTGTCATTGAGCAGCAGTTTATTGTAGTTTACCGAGTGCTGTAGAAGGTCCTTTTGAAGTCGTCTTCCGTTTGTATGATGTGAGGGATCAGTCCTGTAAGTGTTAAGTTGGTTACACATTATATTTTTCAAGAATTACCAAGGATGGGATAGCAAAGAAATGGTGGAAGTGACTGCAAGAAGTGGATTTTTTTGCGTTGGTATTGCTCTGACAAAAGATTTAAAATATATGTAGCATAGTGTTAGTGGTGCGACAGAGGTTGTAAATGTACTGTAGGATGGGTGGTGATGAAACTTCTGCAGTGGTACAAGAACCAAGTTCAAATATTCTCAGGTCCAGATGTTGAGTCTGTATGTTCAAGTAAAGTTAAAATTTGCTTTTAAGTAATTTTTGAAAAGTAAAAAGGTAGTATGAAGTCAGGCAGTTAGGCTGTCTTTGTTGTGTGTCTACATTGTGGCCAGGCGAGGATTTGGGAAGGCTTGAGAATTTTCTGTAGATGTCAGAAGTTGTAAGACTACCAGATGGGCAAGGTATGTATCATAGACTGGGCAATTCATTTAGGGAGGATCGTCCTGTTAGTTTGTTGACTTCCTGCCAGAAATGCTTAGGTAAGTGAAGAAGGGAGGTTTACTTAGATTGCAGGGTTTAGTTTTGAGTCTGCAGGTGGTATGTTTAATCACTTTCCTCAGAGTTTTGTAGTGGTCATGGTTGTTGGAAGTAGAGTCATGTTTCCACATTTCCCAGATTTTCTCATGTAGTTTCATTAGGAATGTCAGCTCTTAGGTGAGCCATTCATTTTTGAGGTATTTCACTAGCCTTGAGATCACTGGTAAGTGGGTGTCCTAAAGTGAGATTAGTAAGTCAGTTAGTTTAGTTGAGGCAGTGTTAACATCAGAAAGGGAGAGTATGGGGGACCAGTCAATAGTAATAAGTTTTGAATGTAGAATGGGGATTTTATGAGGGGGCTTAGATCTGAAAGGTATTAGCTTGGGGGATATTTGACTTGTAGATTTTGTAGAAATAATATGATGGCGCACTGGGTGGTTGAATGGAGATAGAAGAGATATTATCTGGCTGGGTTGTAATAATGATGTCAAAAAGTGAACGGTGATTAGATTTGGGATTGGGACTACTTTAAATGTCTGCTAGTTGGAGTAGACTGAGATCTGCAAGAAATTCAATTAAATCATCCTTTGTTGGGCCCAGAAGGTTTAGGTTAAAATCAACCAGTATGATTGTACGCTTATATGGTTTGATGTGAGGAAGTGTGGACAAGAGTATTTTTTTTTTATTTCTTAATTTGTGAAGTGAGGCAGGTCATAGCAGGTAGGCAACAGCCCAGTATAGCTGCTGTGAAGACTTGACTGAAGATTAGTTAGTAGCCAGGTGGGGTGGAAGTTAGTGGATACATTTTCTTAGGAAGTAACCAAGATGTTAATAGAGGATTTGCGCAGTAGCATAACACAACCACCAGGTCCGATGCCTGGCTGGATATCAAATGAGTAATATACTCAGGGAAAAAATGATGCATATGGTGATGGCTATTCTTTAGCCAAAACTCAGTTAGTACAAGAAAATCAGTTGAGTGGGATCTCAAAGAAGAGCTTATATTGTCAGTTTTGTGTCATGCTTTTTAGCTTTAAGAAGTGCATAGAACATGATGGAGACCTTGATTTTGGAGTGCATGTGGGTGTCTAAATCTGGTAACTGTTTAGAGATGAGATGCCACTGATGTGGGTGAGAAAAAGAGAGTGATATGATAATGCAAGGGGTAGGTGAGGTAAGATACAGAAAAAATGTAAGTTTTGACAGTGACATAAATTTTAATTTTGACAGACTAGTGGTATGTGAGGTGGGAAGGTGATTGTTTTAAAATGTGTATAGAAATGAATATTGGAGTAAGGCTAAGATGGAAAATATTATAGTAGTGGGTTAGCAGATGGTCTGAGGATATGCTTTGATTTGAGTGTTTGTTTGAGATTCTTTGTTAGAAATGAGGACACAAAAACGTGGGTCCAAACATCCCAACAGACCCAATTTGAGCAATGTGAAAATAGAGCTGACCAAGGCCACTGTGTAATCTCAGATGGTCACCATCCTTGAAGCAGAAGGAAATCAGCATCATCTGGGATTCCATGGCCCTTCTCCCAGAAGTAGGCAGCAGAATCTCAGAAGGATTGCCCAGATGTTTCCCTTTGGAGGCAGTTGAGGATCAAATTTCCTTGTATCCAAATGCATGACTGGCCTTAATTCAAGACAGTTGGAAGTAATATCCGGAGGCTACTCAATACCCTTTAATCAGACACCGGCAGCGCCATCACTTTACCTCCACAATTTCCCATTTCATCAGAAGCAGGCAACAATCTAAGAGGTACCCAGTCTTCTGCAAAAATGAGCAATCCAAAAGATCCCACCAGAACCAGAAAAAAGCCAGGTTCTACTCAAAATTCTTCTTGGTTCCCAAGGAGACAGATGATCTCAAATCAGTACTGTATCTCAGTTGATTAAGCCACGTTGTTGAAAAAAATAAATAAAAACATATTTTGGACAGTCGTGTTGCAGTCAGTCCTTCCTTGCCTTCATGAGGGAGCATGGATGTACTCTTTGGATCTTCAGGATGTGTACCTACACATAAAGATGCCCAAGGCATTCCAGAAGTTCCTTCCATTCTTAGTAGGAGACAGCTGTTGCCAGTTCAAAGCCCTGCCCTTAATACTCATCACAATCCCCAAGGTTTTCCTAAGTGCATGGCTGCAGCAGCATCTCGTCCTAAACTGTTAGTGATCAAAGTAATGTCCTACTTGGACAACTAGCTCATAACCATAGCTTAAAGGAATTCTCCCCTCAGAGAAAGGTAACTTCTGCCTGTGCCATCCTTGGGAATATCTGTAAACGTTCAAAAGTTGCAGTTGGAACTAATTCAGATTCTAACATTCTTTGGATATCACTTGGACACCACAGTAATGGAAACAAGGATGCCTATCGACAAGTTGTGTCAATTCTGCAGACCATCAACATTCTTCTCAAAAACAAGCACCAGCAGTTGCCTTGATTTTGCAGGTATTGGGGGTTAGAGGCAGCCCTGATACAGATGAAACCACTAGCAAGATATACTGTTAGTGTGGTTCATTGTGCCTTAAAGTACAGTTGTCACAGATTTGAGATCCAGTATTTCATACAACTGCACTTTCCTGGTCTTATGCTTATCTTCATTAGTATCTTCAACCTAGCAACCTACTTTTCAGTCTATCTGTTCTTCCTCCCATTTCATCTGCCAGTGTACCCACAGACATGTTGGGAAGAAAGGCATTGTCTGGGGCAGATAATTCGAAGAAGGTAGACCCAGCTGCATATCAACATCCTGTAGATGAAGGCTATCCTAGCATTGCGGGCATTTCAGGTCCAAGTTTCTCTAGGTGCAGCAGCCATCCACACCAATATAGCAGTCCTATGGTATATCAACAAGGTAGGAGGAACCAAATCCTACCTCCCCTTTTGGGAAGCATTGAGGGTATGAGAATAGGCTATCACCTTGTAGCACATTGTAGTTTCAGTGCATTTTCCAGTCATGCCAAGTCATAAGCAGGCAAGCTGAGCAGATGCATTCTAATGTGTCATGAATGGTCAGTAAGTTTGTGTGCTTTAAAGATGCAGTTTTGCCATTGGAGAAGCCTTGCTGAAAACTCTAACTTACCTTGCAACACCAAATGCTGTAACTTCTATTTTCTAATTCCTTCACAGAAATAGAATCCAGGGGATCCTCTAGTCCATCCTTGACCCTTGAGTTTCCTCCATGTATTTTGTCCTTTTTCTCTCATTAGTCAATCCAGAAAACCACAATTTACAGAGCCAAATTTATCCTTACAGACCCAATTCGGGCCCGACAATTTGGATATTCATCATTAGATCACTTTGGGGCATCATAAAGCCATGTAGTTCATATTCTGCAAAGGATCAGGCATCTGACCAATATGCAAAAGGTTTTGAGCAACTTCTATACATACCATATGTCCAGAGGCAGCATAAGGGTGTGCTGCTATAAAGGGAGATGTATGCGCACGAAAAATCAGCATTTTCTTCCCAGTTTAAATCATTTAAACCTTTCAAACAGTCCCTACAAAAATCTTAACACCAATATAAGAAAAAGTGGCAAGAGATTCAAAGAAAAAATGGAAGTGAAGCCAAACTCTGTCCCATACCAAGAAAAGTGCATGACTGTCTAATCATCCCAACCTCACCCAAACACCACGTCCCTCCACTCAGACTAGCAAGCAGTCTTTCTCTGTGGCACTGGAATGCTTTCACTTCAAACCCAGGAGTTCTCCACATTCCAAAATCAGACTCCTCTGTTTCCTTTCATTCCTTCTCATATGTTATACTAAGACATCATAGAACCATTTCCAAAACTGCAACAAAGAAAAGGGTTTTATTCTAAGACTCAAGAAAGAGGGAATGTAGAGACCTGTGTTGGATCTTTCCTTTCTCAATCTGTTAATAACATTTCCAGATTTCAAAATACTCTGCTGACTTCCCTTCCCCATCTCTCCACATTGCTTTCTGGTTACTCTGGATCTCAGACTCCTGTAATCATATTTCTATTTACATAGTGTCTAGATCTTACTTAATGTTTCCTGTATCTGGTTTACATTTTCAAGTGTTCATCATATTGATCACTGCTGCAATAGCCTAAGCTAAATGGGTTATATCCTGCGTAGGATGTAACAGTCAGCCAGCTTACAAAGCTTCAGGGTACTTTCCACATGCACAAATGTTTAGGTAGCTCAAGATGAGCTGATTAAAACACAGGTTTGGGTGCCAAGCTCTTTAGAGCATTACTACTGCTGTACAGAACATGCCTCTGTGGGCTTTCAAGGATCAGTGGTCAGTTAACGCTGTTTCATTTTTGGGCAGATCAGTTCCCTTTAGGCAGAAACCTTCCACGTCCTGTTTAGGAAAGTACTTTTAAACTAGGAAAATGTATTTTTATTGACTATCATGCTTATTTGTACTTTTAAATGGGAGTACACTTTTTTACTTGGCATTTTAAAAGTGTTTGAAACTACTTTTTCTGTGGCAAAACTGTATTTAATTACTAAGAACTTCTACTGTTTTTTTTTATGGGCTTGTGCTGCTTAGCTTCCCCAGGAAAGAAGCACCATTTTCATCTTGACAGTGACAGGCTATAACCCATATATCTAAGGCTACTGCAGCAGTGATCATTTAAACATCTGCTGTTATGGTAAGATGTTAAGTTGTCAATCTCGCCTTCATTCTTGCTGGATGGGTTCGGAGCCGAACTTCGGCTCTGACTCGGCGTATACTAAAGCTCGAGAGCTAATTTTACTGGCTCGAGGCAACCCTATATCCCATGATGCTAGACATTAACTACCCAGATCTCGTTTGCCGCTTTCGCTAGCGAGGTGCTCTTTTTACCGGCTCACAGGTTAGTGAATAATTTTCAGAAAAATCTTAGTTTCTACTTAGTTTTCCCCTAGAATAGTAATACATATTTTCTAAATAGGCTAGTTTTTCAGTTATTTTAAATTTTTAGTTCCTATTTTTATCCCTTATCCCAGTCACACTCCCCACCCTAGGTTAGGCCTTAGGCCCTTCCATTTTATTCTTAGTTCCATCACAGGGATTCTTAGCTGTGTGAGTGTACCTTTAGTATCCCTGTCTGTTTGAGTGTGTGTGTGTTTTTTTCTATCTTTACAATTGTTGTTTTTCCTTTCGACAAGCAATATGTCGAAGGAGACAAAGGTCTCAGGCTTCAAGAAGTGTGACTCGTGCTGTCAGAAGATGTCGCTGACAGACTGTCACACTTCTTGTGTTTATTGCCTGGGACCCCTGCACCTGCAGGACTCTTGCTCGGTGTGCCATGCATTCAGCCCAAGAGTCCTGCAGGAGTGCAGGAATAAGTTGATCCTGAGGGGCTTATTAAAGCCTGAAGGTTCCCCGACTAGGTCCGTGCCGGGGAAGCCTTTGAAGCCACCTAAACCGTCGGCTCCATGCTCTAAGCCTTCGGATGGTGGCTCACCTTCTGCAACACTATCGGCTCCGGCTGGAGCCGATACCTCTGTATCGCAGCTGCCTGCTGCCTCTAGGACTCTATCTTCAGAGTCGGCTCTGGCTGGAGCCGACGTGTCTACGGCTCCATCGGCGCCATCAACCTTGATGCCCTCCACATGCAAGAGGTCCAGATCTCCATCTCTGGAATCTATCCATTCGGCTCCGAGGTCACCTTTACTCTCAGAGCTGAGCCATCGGATCCATTCCTCTCGGTCTTCCAGGCTTTCCGACCATGACCTTGAGAGGGTTGTAAGCAGACTATTAAAGTTTCAGGCACTAGCCCAAATGCTTCACAGCCCGTCTCATCAGACAGCGGCTACGTCCATACTACCTACTATTCCTCCTTCGACTCTGCCACAGTGTTCGGAGCCGGAGCTCCTCAGAGCTGTGACCATTGTGATGTCGGAGCCGATACCTCCCCCTTCGGCTCCGTCGTCTGCTCCGATCTCGTCCATGGTGCCATCCTTGGAGGGATCCGGGCGCTTGGACTCTCTCGCTGGCTCCGAGGGGGCAAGTGGCATCGGACCCTTGTCCGACCCTGTTCTCCCTCTCGGAGCGTCGGCGTTGGTGAGTTCGGCCCCGACATCGGCTTCAGAGCCGTCCCTGTCGGTGCTGGTTGGGGTTCCTAGCTCTTCGGAGCGAGAGCTCTCTAGCCTGCCTGATAGGGGCGCCTTCGAGGTCATGAGGAGCGTACTGGCCCCAGTGCCTGCTCTACGGTCAGCTCCTCCCACTGTAGTGCCTGCTGAGGTCTCTTCCCACTCTCTCGCCCCCGGCCACAGAGATCCAACGCCTCAGGTTTCCCCATTGGGAATATCCTCCTCTTCCGAGGTTTCTCCTGATCCATCAGGTGAACCCCCGCATAAGAGGACATGTAAGAGGAAGCATGTGGACTCCCCTGAGTCCGTCACATCTGACACCGACTTGGATGAGTTGGAAGGATCCCCAAGGTCCCCCTCTGAGGATGTCTCCTTCTCTGACATCCTTGAAATCCTTAAACAGAGGGGGAACTGGTCTTCCCTTAATCCTTCCGAGGATGAGTCGGTTTACCTGGAGGCTTTTGGTTCTTGACACTCCACCTCTTGGGTGTCTCCGCCCTTTGACCCCCTTATGGAAGTGGTGGAGCGGAAGGTGTGGATGGCCCCTGATTCGATGGAACCCACCCCACGGAGGCCTTCCAAATTTATAACAGCCCCTTCTGATAAGCAATTTTTATCTAAAGGTGTCCCAGTTGATGCCATGGTGGTGGCGGCAGCCACCAAGAAGGAACTGGCTGATCCTTCAGTGCATATCCATCCACCTAATAAGGAATCTAGGACAATGGATAGGTACGGCAAGCGGATGTTCTCGTCAGCGACCTTTGATATGCAGTCGCTGAATTACTTATGCCACTTCACCCGTCTTCAGAGAGACATTCTTAAAGTACTGGGTGAGGTCCTACAGGATCCATCAGCTGCTGGGTCTCAGGACAAAATGAACTCACAGCTAGGAACGCTGAATTCCATTGTCAACTCCTCCATGCGGCTTATTTCATATGCAGCCGATGGAGCGAGTAGGGCCGCAGGCACAGGTGTGGCTTTGAGGCGTCACGCCTGGATGCGGCTTTGCAACTTTGCAGACCCCTTCAAGGCATCTTTCACTAACTCCCCCTTTGATGGTTCAGCGTTGTTTGGACCTCAAGTGAAAGATACTTTGACCAGATGCGAACAAGATGGCAAGACTCTTTCTGCCGTAGGAGTCCGTTTTTCAACCCCATCTAGACCATATCCTAAGGGTCAAAAGGGTGGAAAAATGTGGTTCCGCAAATCACAAGGAGTCATGCCTGATGCAAGAGGTCAGTTCACCCCTAGAGGCAGAGGGGGGAACAACAACAACAGACGCTGTCCCAGAGGCAGAGGGGGTCCGCAGAATCAGGTTAGCAGAGAAACCATCTCTGACAAACCCTTCCAGCATCCCTGAGGCTCTGCCCGACTGTCCACCTTCGGAGGCAGTCAGGGGAAGATTATCGCTGTACCCACAAGCCTGGCTCTCCCTCACTCAAGACAAATGGGTGCAGTCGATCATATCCGAGGGTTACAAAATCCCCTTTATCGAAACCCCAACGATTCAAATGGGGTCTCTTCCAGACGTTCCACCCAGTCTAAGGGAACAAGCAGCACTAGAAATATCAAAGCTGCTAAAAAAGAGAGCCATCCAGCCAGTCCCAGCAGACCAACTAGGATCCGGAGTCTACTCAAAGTTCTTTTTGGTACCAAAAAAAGGGGACTGGAGGCCAATATTGGATCTCAGCAAACTAAACAAGTTTGTAAAAAGAACGAGGTTCCGGATGGTCACACTACAGTCCATTTTACCCCTTCTGGGCAAGGACAATTGGATGTGCTCAGTGGACCTTCAGGATGCGTACTATCACATCAAAATGCACAGGCGCTCCAGAAGGTTTCTCCGCTTCCGGCTGGGAGCCAGCCACTACCAGTTCAGAGCCCTGTCCTTTGGTCTCACTACAGCCCCCCCCCGAGTGTTCACAAAATGTATTGCAGCGGTTACGGCTCACCTGAGACGTCAAGGATTCCAGGTGTTTCCATATCTAGATGACTGGCTCCTCACTGCCACCACCAGGCGCCAACTTCTAGCCAGAGATTACACCATTCACATTTGCAAAGAGCTAGGTATCTCTCTAAATTTAGAAAAGTCTGCCTTGTCGCCTTGTCAGTCTATTACCTTCATAGACGCCACCTTGGACACCGTTCAGCTCTCAGCAAAGTTAACAGAGCAGAGGGTCGTAGATATTCAAAATCATGTTCACGTCCTCCTTCAGAGCAACAGAATTCAGGCCAGGTATGTTCTGAAAGTATTAGGTCTCATGGCGGCAGCCATCATGCTTCTTCCCCTTGCCCACTTTACATGCGGCTTCTTCAATGGATGCTTTTCTCCCAGTGGTCCTTCCAACAGCTCCCTATGACACACAAGATCTTAATAACTCTATCTTGCAGAAAACATCTATCTTGGTGGATGGTCTCCCCTCAAGTCCATCAAGGCAGACCATTTACTCCCCCCCCCCGGTCGCCACAGTCACAACGGACGCCTCCCTGATTGGGGGGGGGGGGGCATTTTCAGGGCAGGACAGTCCATGGCACATGGCAACCCTTCGAATGCCACTTGCACATAAACGTCTTGGAGATGAGAGCAGTGCTTTTGATGTTGCAAGCCCTCCAAGACTCTCTTCCCCTGGGGACTATTGCAATTCGGACGGACAATATGTCCGTAGTATGGTATATCAACAAGCAGGGCGAAACCAAGTCCTATCCCCTGTGTCGAGAAGCACTCAGGCTCTGGCAATGGGTGATCTCTTCTCAGCGGTTTCTGATAGCAACGCACATCCCCCGGAAGTCCAGCGTCATAGCGGACAGGCTGAGCAGAGCTGTTCTCATGCCCCACAAGTGGTCTCTCAAGCAATCGTGGACGGATGAAATTTTTCGGAAGTGGGGGTTTCCTTGCTGCAATCTTTTTGCAACACCACAAAACAGCAAGTGCCTCGACTTCTTCCCTCTCTTCCTCCTTCCAGGCCATCCCCCCAGAGACGCTCTAGTCCACGATTGGCCTCAGGGACTTCTATATGCCTTTCCATTAATCACACAGATAATTCAGAAAGCTACCGCCTTGAGAGCCAAGATGATCCTCATTGCCCCTTATTGGCCTCGACAGATATGGTTCCCTTTCCTGCATCGCTATCTTTTGGAGCAGCCTTGGCATCTGGATCCAGTGCCAGATCTTTTGGTCCATCAATCAGGGCAGCTGCACCAATCCCTCCAATCTCTCAACCTCACAGCTTGGTTGCTCCACTTCTGTCCCTAGCCAGACTTCCAATGATTTCAAATTCTGTCCGGGATATTATTGTAGCTTCCCTTAAGTCTTCCACTAGAAGGATCTATGCTAGTAAATGGCAACGTTTTTCCTTTTAGGCAAAGGCTAGGAACATAGATCCCTTCACTGCTCCAATACACTCGGTCTTGGATTTCCTAGCTGAAATCTTTCATTCAGGATCTTCTTCCTCCACAGTAAAAGTTCAGCTAGCAGCCATTTCAAGTTTTCACATAGGCTTGTCGGACTCCAGTATCATGTCCCATAAGCTTTGCAAGGCATTCCTCAGAGGTATCTTTTTACTCAGGCCCCCGATCAAAGACCCCCCCCCCCACCACAGTGGGATTTAAACTTAGTTTTAGCATCCTTGATTCTCCCTCCCTTTGAACCTGTGGCCTTCTGTTCATTGAAGTTACTTTCCTGGAAGACACTCTTCCTAGTCACCATTACATCTGCTAGGAGAGTATCTGAACTTCATGCCCTCTGCATTCGTCCTCCTTATTTAGTGTTCCATAAAGACAGAGTTTCTCTAAGAACTAACCCGTCTTTTTTACCCAAGGTGGCTTCTCAGACAAATTTAAATTAATCTATTGATTTTCCAGTTTTCTTCCCTAATTATTCAAACAAGGCGGAGCAAAAACTACATTGTCTGGATGTTCATCTTCAACTCCGCTACTATCTGGACAGAACTAAACAAATCAGGAAATCTGATCAACTATTCTTATCGTATGCAGAAAGTAGAAAGGGCCTTCCGGTATCCATGGTGACCCTGTCTAGGTGGCTGTCTTCTGTGATTACCTATATTTATCAACTCAGAGGTAAAGAATTGACTACTAGGCCAAGAGCCCATTCAACCAGAGCGTTAGCTACAACAGCAGCCTTTCAAGCTAGAGTGCCAATAGACACTATCTGTGTGGCAGCCACTTGGGCCTCTCCTCATACCTTTGTTACACATTACAAATTGGACATGGCCTCCAGAAACAGGACAAATTTTGGTTCCACCGTTCTCAAGAGTCTGTTCCAATGAGCCAACTAGGATGAAGGTGCTAGGGACGCGGTCCCATCCAGCAAGAATGAAGGCGAGACTGACAACTTAACATTGAGAAGTTATGTACCTACCATAACGTTCCATGTTAGTTGTCTTCTCTCGCCTTCTTTCTTGCGTCCCGCCCACCATCCCCCTAGCCTGGACAGACCAAAAGGTTTTTCCCCTTCTTCCAAGGGACCTTATCTTGCACTATTCCAAGCCCAGACAGTTGGTCCTGGGGTAGATACAGCTTTAGGTAGTGATATTTGGGGAGATGTCCTTCAAGGATGCATCTGCAGTCCTAACAAATGGGTTGTCCTGCCTCAGGCAGCCCTTCGGTCGGCCGGATTCCAAAGTCTGGGTCTGGCCTCGGCTGATGTCGCACTTCACCCGACATCATAGCTGCTGTCAATTGGGTATAAAGGCATCAGCCAACGCCATTTTCCTCAGTCTTTCTTGCCGCGCGGTGTCCGAAGCAGAAGCTGTTCGCAAGTGCCGGTCGGTCAGATCCAGAGATTTCTACTACCGAAGACTTCTAAAAAGCTAAGTACCCCGTTGGGGACTCTTTCTTGCCTCAGCCGATGTCAGAAAAAGTAAATAATTGTTTAACTTGTGGGAAACAAATACCTCATAAGGATTTCCACTCTTACTGCCTTCCTTGCTTAGGCCCAGACCACGACGTAGCAGCTTGTCTAGCCTGTGCTTCCTTCAATCGACGGACACTTAAACGTCGGTCGGAGTTTGCGGGGGAGTTTTTTGGTCCCGCTTTTGCTTACAAAATGCCGTCGGAGACTCCGACTTCACAATTAGCTAAAAAGCGTAAGGAAAAGGACCGACATTCGCGGTCCGCGGTTTTGGCCGAAACCACGGTTAAGCCAACCGCGAGTGTCTCGGTTTCGGCTGAAACCGAGTCCTCGGTTCTTCCTTCGGCCGAAAGCATACCTCCAACAGCCGAGGCCTCACACAGCATGGCTGAATCTGCTACTGAATTTTCTCCTGCTGTAGCAGGCACCCAGGATTTATCATATACTATTCCTTTAGACATATCTACTCCTGCACGTGGAGCTGCTAGGCCCCCTGCATCCATGTCTGTCAAGGCTTTCTCTAGGGCTAAAGCAGCTAAATCTTCTAAGGCCTTGCCTGCTAAAACCCCCTCACACAGGCCTAGCTCTAGTTCCCAAATGTTCAGCCTGGCAGAGGATCTCATTTCTTTGATCAGGGGATCCCAACCTCACCCTGACAGGGCCTCTCATCCCCCTCCAGAGAAGAGGCCTAGAGCAGAGCCCCCTGAGCCAGTTTCTACGGATTATTCCTCTGATGATTCAGAAAACTCAAATCCTCCAGAAGGCCCTTACTCTCCATATGAGGACTCTGACGCAGAAGACTCCATTCCTTCTGCCTCTCCTCCTGAGGAATTTTCTTTTGGGGAAACCTTGCATGCTATGAGAGAGCAATTTCAATGGCAGGGCCAGGATTTTTCAGATTCTAGGAAACGGCTAAGGACCTTTTTACATTTGCCACAGCATAGGCCTTTAGCCATTCCTCCAGTACTAACAGTTGTGGATGATGCATTTAATGATGCTTGTACTGCCCCTGACTCTCTTCCCCCGGCCCCTGCTAAGCCCGACAGATACTACAGGGTCCCGGACACACATTATCACTTGTATAAGGCTCCTATTGCAGATCCTGAAACTATTTCTCAGGGCCCCAAAGCTGTAGCAACTACCAAAAACCCCCTCCCCTCTGAAAGAGAATCTAGAGCATTAGAGAGATGGGGTAAAAAAGTTTATACTTCTGCTACTCTTTCGGCTAGGGCCTTAAACTGTCAATTCCACATGATTCAGTATCAGGAATTTTTGTTAGATCAGCTAAACAAAAAACTATCCTCTCCTGAACCTATAGACCGTAAGTCCCTTCAGGATTTGGTACATAACACTCAGCAGGTCAGTAATCATTCCTTAAAATGCGGCTATGATGCACTGGAGGCTTCCTTTAGATCAGCTATGACTGGTACAGTGATCAGAAGACATGCATGGTTAAAAGAGCAATCCTTACCAGACCATGTAAAGTCAAAGCTCCTAGATGCTCCCATGGAGAAAATCAGTTTGTTTGGCTCCCCTGCACAGCAAGTGTTAAAGAAGGTGGAAGAAAAAGCAAAATCTGTCCAAACAGTCAAGGATTTCTTACAGGTCCAGCCTCCTAGGTTTAGTAGAAATTGGCCTTCGAAGAATTGGTCCTTTCCAGACACCACCAGAGCACAGAGAGGCAGAAATAGGCGCCCAAGAGGCAGAGGTCAATCCAGAGGTGCCTACAGGGGACGTCAGTGGCAGCCTAACAACCAGAGGAGTACTGCCACAGATCCACCTTCTACCACTTCCACAGGACAGTCACAGTGACTTGGCTCTGATACCGCCTACCAGGGAACAACTGGAAGCACCCTTAGGCGGAAAGCTAGCCTTATTTTCAGTAAACTGGCATTACATTACAGGAGACAAATGGATTTTACAGACAATAGACAAAGGTTACAGGTTTCACTTCCATACTCTACCAAGGAAGAGAGGAATGCCAAACCTACCACCAAACCAAAAAACAAACGCTCTAGGACAAATCAACCACTTACTAAGGATGAGAGCTATAGAAAAGGTACCGTCTATGGAACAAGGACAAGGATTTTATTCCAGACTTTTCCTGGTGCCAAGAAAAGAAAACCAATGGAGACCTATTCTCGACCTGTCCGCTCTGAACACATATCTCATTGTTCCAAAATTCAAAATGCTGACCCTACAGCAACTTCTTCCCATGCTGGGCAAGGAGTCTTGGCTGGTGACTCTAGATCTCAAGGAGGCATACCTGCACGTCTCTATACGACCAAATTGCAGAAGATACCTCAGATTTCTTTCAGGATCAGAGCATTATCAATTCTCAGCATTGCCCTTTGGCTTATCTACTGCGCCCAGAGTATTCACGAAATGCCTGGCATCAGTAATTGCTCATTGCAGGCTACAGGGAATTCAAATTTATCCATACCTGGACGACTGCCTGATACAAGCGGACAACAAGATCAAATTAACAAAAGATTTGGAAAAGGTTATTCACCTACTGCAAGCCCTGGGATACACAGTCAACATAAAAAAGTCAAGACTGGTACCATCCCAAAGGATTACATTCTTGGGTGCAGAACTGGACACATCAAATCAAATGGCATTTCTCACAGCAGAAAAGCAAAAACTACCACCACTCTATTTCATGGCATTAACAACGCAGAACCAGCTTACAGCAAGGAAAGTTCTGCAAGCCCTGGGTTACATGGCATCCTGCATAATATTGATCCCACATGCCAGACTACATATGAGGAAGTTGCAATGGTACCTAAGGAATTTATGGTCTCAGCACAAGCACAGCCTAGAAACCCAAATTCCAATAATTCCATGCTTGAAGCAAGAATTCCTGTGGTGGGCTCAGGCCTGTCAGTTGAACAAAGGACTGCCTTTCCACAGCCCTCACCCAAGCCAGACTGTCACCACGGACGCCTCAGACCTCGGTTGGGGGGCACACATGGTAGACAAGTGTATTCAAGGCCTATGGACACAAGACCAGCTGAACCTGCACATAAATCAAAAAGAGATGCTGGCAGTGAAACAGGCAATTCAGACATTCAGACCGTTTCTTCAACAGGGTCATTTGCTGATAAGGACGGACAACACCACAGTTATGTGGTATATCAACAAGCAGGGAGGCACACATTCATATCCTCTATGCCGGATGGCAATGGACCTGTGGAATGTGGCTCTGAACCTCAACATTCAGCTCCAGGCCATATTTGTGCCAGGAAAAGAAAATATACTAGCAGACACCTTAAGCAGAACTACCACGGATGCCCACGAATGGATGCTGCATCCAGACATCTTCAAATCCA
Source organism: Protopterus annectens (assembly GCF_019279795.1). Lineage (NCBI taxonomy): Eukaryota > Metazoa > Chordata > Ceratodontiformes > Protopteridae > Protopterus > Protopterus annectens. The sequence goes on along the minus strand of NC_056750.1, from coordinate 98,933,962 downwards.
TTACAAAGAAATGGGGGCTACCAGAGATAGACCTGTTCGCATCCCCACACAACCACCAATTGAGAAAATTCTGCACAAGGACATTCCACCCACTTGCTTGGAAGGTGGACTCCCTATCCTTCAGTTGGAAAAAGCTAACAGCATATGCATTCCCACCTCTTCCTTTGATGCACAAAGTGCTACTGAAGATCAAAGAAGATCAACCAAGGATCATACTGATAGCTCCAGACTGGCCGAGGCAGCATTGGTACCCGCTTCTGAGGAGTATGTCTCGGGCACACGCATGGCCTCTACCTCTAGTTCCTTTGCTGCTAACACAGAACAACTTCAAGATCCTGCATCCAAACTTGAAAACACTGCAGCTAGCTGCTTGGAATCTTACATAAAACAAAATAACCCAGAATTATCTCAGAGGGTTAAAGACATTATCCTGGAGGCTCGCAGACCCTCCACAAGGAAGACTTATTCAGCAAAATGGAAAATATACCTCATTTGGAGTGCAGCAAAAGGAGAAAATGTATCATTGGCAAACATAGCTAACATCCTGGAATATTTAGCAGAACTTTTCCACAATGGCCTGTCTTACTCTTCCATCAAGATTCATGCATCAGCAATTTCAGCAGAATATAACATGGATCCTCCAGTCTTCTCTCATCCTCTACTCAGGCAGTTTCTGAGAGGAATTAAAAATGTAAAGCCTCCAAGGAAGCCACCTTTGCCTACATGGGACCTGAACTTTGTGCTAGAAAAGTTAACACTTCCCTTTTGAACCAGCAGCAACAGCAGAATTACAGTTCTTATCTTGGAAAACTGCTTTCCTGCTTGCAATCACTTCAGCAAGAAGGGTTTCTGAATTACAGGCATTAATGGCAGTACAGCCCTTCCTTATCTTCCATCAGGATAGAGTGTCCTTGAGACCTAACCCTACTTTTATGCCAAAGGTGGTCTCCAGGGTATCATTGAACCAAGCAATCCACCTACCAACATTCTTCCCCAACCCACAGAACAGGGGGGAAAGACTACTGCATACCTTGGATGTACACAGGCAATTGCGCTACTACCTGGACAGAACCAAGAACAATAGAAAAACTGACCAGCTTCTGATAGCATATGCAGCAGGAATGGAAGGAAAAGCAATTTCAAAACAGACAATCTCAAAATGGATAGGAAATTGCATTAGATTCTGTTACTCTTTTCATGGAAAGACAACTCCAGAAAACATCAGACCTCACTCCACAAGGACTACAGCCACTACTACAGCTTTCTTACGAGGAGTGGCTACCAAAGACATTTTAGAGGCTGCTACTTGGAGCTCCGTGCATACATTCGCCAAGCATTATAATCTACCTTTATACTCCAGATCCCGAGCAGGTTTTGCCACTGCTGTTTTGCAAGGGATCTTAACTACACCATAATCTTCTTAGTGCCTCCTCCCCCAGTTTGGCTATGGTATTCTACCCATTTGTTAGGACTGCAGATGCATCCTTGAAGGACATAGTACAGTTTAGTACCTACCATAAATGTAGATGTCCGAGAGGTATGCATCTGCAGTCAGGATTACCCACCCTCCTTCCCCTCTGTGGTACTCCTAGGGTATTTGCCCATCTTGTAGCTAGCTGGGGGAATCTATTATGGTGTATTTGTTTGTATATATGTACATACATGTTTATTTTTGTTTACTCTCTACTATTTGGAATCATTTGCATTTATCCAAATTTAGCCTTCCTAGAGGGCACCTGGCATCTGGGGCAAGAAACACTGAGGAAAATGGCGTCGGCTGATGCCTTTATACCCAATTGACAGCAGCTATGACGTCGGGTGAAGTGCGACATCAGCCGAGGCCAGACCCAGACTTTGGAATCCGGCCGACCGAAGGGCTGCCTGAGGCAGGACAACCCATTTGTTAGGACTGCAGATGCATACCTCTCGGACATCTACATTTATGGTAGGTACAAAACTGTACTTTCTCCTTTCTCCTCCTCCACCTCAGAGGGGAGACTGAATTGGCTGTTATTTCTCAGTTACCAAACGAGATCTGGGTAGTTACCGCCTAGCATCATGGGATATAGGGTTGCCTCGAGCCGGTAAAATTAGCTCTCGAGCTTTAGTATAGGCTGAGTCGGAGCCGAGGTTCTGCTCCAAACCCATCCAGCAAGAAAGAAGCGAGAGAAGTCAACTAACATGGAACGTTATGGTAGGTACATAACTTCTCATTTACTTACACATCTGTACTTTCCTGTTGGGGTCCAAATAGAAAGATGAGGGGTCTGAATGCAAAGATGATAAATCAGAAAGAAAAGGAGAGTAGTATTAGAACTAAATTCATCCTCAAGGCTTGGTGAGTACCTTCACACGGTGGACCCTGTTTTCAAAAAATCTCACTAAGGCAACATTGATAAATATATGTGTTTTGTATATGTTTGTGTGTGTGTGTGTGTGTGTGTGTGTGTGTGTGTGTGTGTGTGTGTGTGTGTGTGTGTGTGTGTGTGTATACATATATATATATCTATATAAAATATGTGTGTGTGTGTATAAAACACACACACATACATACACACACACAGTGTAAATAAAAAGTGTACACACCCCTGTTAAAATGCCAGGCTTTTGTGATTTAAAAAAAAATGAGATCACAGTAAATCATTTCAAAACTTTTCCCACATTTAATGTGACCTATAACCTGTACAGTTTATTTGAAAAACAAACAAGTCTGTTAGGGGAAAAATATAAAAATCATACAATAAGCTGGTTGCATAAGTGTGCACACTCTTAAGCTGCTACTTTGTTGAAGCACCTTTTGGAAGTACTGAATCGAGAAAACTATAAAGCAATTAAGACAAGAAGTTTCACTGTTACAAGAGGGAAAATATTAACAAAAATACTTAGAAAGATAGATGTGATAAAAGGAACACACAGTATCAGAACAGACCACAATCTATCATACACTTGCAAATACTAAACTACAGATACCAGCACAGGCTGAAAACTTAGAACGTATTCAGATAAATATAAAGGAAAAGTACAAAGTAAGCAATTCCTTGACAACCCAAAGTTTTTTATAGAGAATTAGGAAACAAAACAAAAGGAATGGAAGCATCACCAGCAAAGAAGAAATAAACACATTTTGGAGAAATATCTATGAAGACCCCAATGGAACATAACAAAGATGCTGAATGGATAGAAGAAGTAAAAGAAACAGTAAGAAATTAAAATGTACAGGATATGAAATGTGATGAAGTAATGGCTAGAGAATTAAGGCCCACATGCAGTACCTAATGTCTGGCTAAAATGGTAACATCTTTACACAAAGATTTAGCCCTGAGTAAGAACTACTTATATGCACATCCCAAACGGACACCAACTGGTTAACAGCAGAAAAAAACAATATGCCTCCTTAAGAGTGAACCTGCAAGCTATTCTAAACACTGTAGACCAATAACTTGCCTTCCAACAATGTACAAACTATGTACTGGAAATGATGATGGAGTTTATAGTCATTTAGAAGAAAACTCAGTCATGACAGTAGAACAAAAGGGTAACAAAAGAAAGTAATATGGAAAAAAGATCAGTTTTTGATAAAGCCAGAATGAAGAATTGTAAAAAGGGGAAGAATCTAAATATGACATGGATAGATTACAAAAAAGCATTTGACAGTATCCCATACTCATGGATGAAGGAGTGCTTTCAGATGTATAAGATAAAACCCTACATTGTTTAATTATGTAACCGTGACCATGAAGCATTGACAAACCACTTTGCAACTAAGCCATGATACAGGACAAATCCCAGAGATGAAAATTCAAAGGGGGATATTCCAGGTCGACTATTTGTCACCACTACTCTTTTGTGTTGCCCTTAACCCATTAAGCTGTCTACTTTACAGATAAGTCCATGGTTACAATTTGGCTCCCAGAAAACAACCAAGTGTAAAGACATCTTTTTGTGGATGACTTAAAACTGTATAGTTCATCAAATGAGCAGCCGAAAGCACAACTGCAAGTGGTTAAAACTCTCTCAGATGATATAAGAATGTAATTTGGTCTTGATAAATGTGCAAAAGCAACATTTAAAACAGAAAAGCTGCAGCACCAAGAAAAGATCAGTCTGGGACAGGAATGTGAAGTAAAGGAAATTAAGCAGGAGGGAAAAATATTGATGGACTGACAATAAAACATGACCAAATGCAAACAAAACTCAGTAAAGAATATTTTAGAAGACTAAAACTAATATTGAAAACAGCCCTGACATACGTTCAAGCTATAAACCAATTTGCTCTTCCTGTTCTAACTTAGTTTTGGGGTGATTAGCCCCAAAATGTATTGGGTCCGTTGGACATAAAAACAAGAAAAATGCTTCAAGCTTATCAAGTGAGATATAAAAATCAGTGTATACCTAGATTATATATCCATCACTGTGAAGGGAGGTATGAGCCTCATTGAAAGTGAATGTGTGTATAGGTCTGCTATCGTGCGACTGTATATATATATATATATATATATATATATCTGCTGACCTCATCAGATCCAAACATAGTGAAAGTTTTTAAAACTTGAGGAGAAGTCATCTAAGATGACCTTTCTGCTTAGTCTAGCAGAAGCATTCAGGTGTCAGGCAGGAATGGAAATCAAATCAGTAGATAAAAATCAGACAGTAACCGAATGTGCCAAAAAAAAAAAACAAAAACAAAACAAAGAATATAATGAGTAGGAGCAGATAAGGAAAGAAATGTGGAAAAGCCATAACTATAGTACTAAGTATAGAAAACTCCTGAAACAACCTCTTGTTTAGGATTTGATGCAGGGATAGTTAAGGTGAGGTGAATTTAAACAAAAAGATGAAAAGTTAATATTGGCAATCCCGGATAGTGGAATATGTACACATTGGTTTACAAAGTCCATTAAACATGTGGAAGAAACAGACAAATGCAGGTTCTGTAAAACATAACTGGAAACAGTCTCACATCTTGTTGCTGGGTGTGATACACTTATGACAGATGGCCTGTATACTGAAAGGCATAATAATGTAGCAAGGTTGTGCAAACATTACAGTACTGAAGTAGCTGAGAAGCATTGGAAACATGAGCCGCAAAGCATCATAGAGAATGATGAAGTTTATATCACATGGGGATAACCCATTACTACCAGTTCAGAATATAGATATAAGAAAATCTGATATAATAGTCTGTGAAAAGAAGGCAAAAGTAACATTGATCATGGAAACTGGTACACCCAGTGATTACAGGATCTTGCATACAGAGAGAGGCAAAGTTGTAAAATACCAGGATTTGCAGACAGAAATGAGAGCAATGTAGAAAAAAGATACCCCTACAGTTTCAATAGTAATAGGAGTAATGGGTCTCATAAAAAAGAACTTACAGTTCTGTTTAGTTATGCAACTCTATATGAATTACAGAAGGTGCCAGTACTGGGCACATTGCGGGTGCTGCAACTGCAAAGAGCACCTTTTCCTAACAAAGATTGGAACAATCCTATTTTTTTTTTTGCCAACAAACATTTTTATTACATTTTCACATATGACATAGACAGTCTTACATTTATATAAATGAAAAACAAACAACATGGACACCACTTTAGTCGCAAACAGTATACACCACTGAAACAACTGTAGTTGCAGACATACATGGCTTATCTATCCAGTCAGTGTCAGTTAAAACATTATATGGCTCATTCAAATCCTGCCTCTTAAACTTTGTTCCTGCTCTGTATATATTGTTTTCACAATTCCCATTTTTTCCTTGTAGTTTGCTCCCTCCCTTTTCTTAATATCCCTGTTCCAGTTTTATCTCCGTTACTATATTCACTACTTCTAGTAAATTTGGTGCAGAATTTGATTTCCATTTTCTAGTAATTGCTTTTTTGGCAGCCAGCATAATGCATAATTAGACTCAGCAAGGCTTTACTGTAGGCAATTCCGATTCTGTATCATAGCTCAAAAAAATCATCTCCCCAGTCAATCCAATCTGCTCACCCACCATCTCCAACAGGGTGGTCTGCAGGGAATCCCTAAAGTCTGTCAGCTGATTACACTCCCAAAAATATGTTCCCAACCACCTTTTTTCTTGCCCATCACACCTCCAACATTTGCTGTCCACCTGAGGAAAAATTCTTTGGAGTGTACTTGGGGTATAAAAATACATATGCAAACACTTCCAGGCAAAGATCCTAAATCTTCTAGACTTTGTTGCATGTTTGGGAGATAAACGTATGTCCTCCCCTTGTGTCTTTGTGAATTGCTTATCCAGTCTCTCTTCCCAATCCTTTCTGAGCTCCTCTGATTGATTATCTTGCAATATTTTGTATGCTTTACTAATTATTCCTTTTTTAACAACAGCTTGTGTTCTAGATTCTATTAAAAACTCTACGAGTGCTGGACTTTCATTCAGGACTCCCCCCCCCCCCTATTTCTTTCTCTTTGCCTATACTCTGATATAGTTTCTTGATAGGGAAGACAATCTCTAACCTGCAGTCCAAATAAACTCTTGGCCTCCTCCCATTCTATTACCTTTCCCTTTCTAGTTATTTGCTCCCAATACCTTGTTTCCTTTGCCAGTTTTCTCCAATAAATTCTAGCCCACTTTTGCCTATTATCTGTATCCCTGACCACAGTCATCCCTATCGGGAAAATCTTTTTTCCTCCATTCTCATGGTACTTTGGTTCTTAGAATACTCCCTGTTATTTTATGAATATAATACTCTGTATGATTTTTGTTGTTCACCTTAAGAATCTGCATCCAAAATCGCAATTTCTCCTTATTTATTGAGCTTCCTCCCTGTATCAGCATCATTCCTTTCCACTTTGAATTGTAGTTTTCTACTTGTGCGATGTATGAGAGCCATAACTGTGTTGCTGTAAAATCCCCCCTCGAATTGGGTAATCCTAGTCAGCCTAATTCTGTTGGAAGAATCAGCTTATCCAACTTGACCCTTGCTGTTTTCCCATCCCAGCTAAAATCCTTCAAATCTTTTTAATTGCTATGCACAGCTTCTCCTGTGGTTGATAAAAATATGCCTGACCTGTGTATAAGACTAAAGGGACAAAAAACATTTTAATGGCTTGTATCTTAGTAATCCATTTAACAAAGCTTCTTGTTTCTCAATTTTTGTATTATCTTCTCCTTAGTCTCTTCCCACATATACTTAGCTGCCACAACAGAGTAATTTCTAATACATTCTCCTAAATACTTAATTTATCACGTCCCCATAAATATGGATATTGTTGGACCAATTCATGTGTGGGTACATAATTTACCACTATCGCCTTTGTTTTAGCTGCATTAATTTTGTATCCCGAGAAGATTTTAAACTGTCTTAAAATGTTCCACAATACTGTAATGTCCCTTTCTGGTTTTGTCAAGTATAAAATAATATCATCTGCAAATAGAGCCAGCTTTTCCTGACTACTATACCAATTATATCCTTCAATTTCGGAGTCTCTTATTTTCTTTGTCACTGGTTCTAATTATAATGCATACAACTAAGGGAAAAGCGGATAACCCTGCCTGGTTCCTCTACTCAAGCAGAAATTATCGGAGAGGACCCCATCCACTTTAATTTGCACCTTTGATCCCTCATATATTTTTCTAATCAACCTTATAATTGTATCGGGAAGAGCAAATGCTTCCATTGCCCTGCTTGTGAAGTCCCAGTCTACTCTGTCAAATGCTTTCTCTGCAGCAAGACCCACCAGTGAAAGTGGTACTTTCTTGCACTATGCTTCCCTCTGGATCATCAGTGTTCTGTTAATATTGTCAAATGTTTGCCTCCCCTCCACAAAACCACAGTGATCCATATCTATCAATTTAGGTATCACTTTTGCCATTCTTTTAGCCATTATAGACATAATTTATAGTCATGGTTTAGTATTGAAATGGGCCTGTATGAATCTGAACCCAATAGATCGTTACTCTCTCTAGGTGTTCCGTTACTATCGCCTTCCTCCAGGATGCTGGTACTTCTGTTCCTCTTAAAATACTGTTAAACAAAACCTTCCAGATATTTATCAGTTTTTCCCTTTCCCTCCTAATTTCCAGACTTCCCACAGGAATGCTTCTGTTCCTGGGGACTTTCCTGTAGATTGGTTATACATAGTCATTTTTATCTCATCCCTTCCTATCCTGTTAGTCATTGAGCCTCATCTACCTCTAACCTTGGCATATTTAATTCTTCCATAAACATTTCCATATCTACCCGTTATTGATTTCCATATGTCTCTACTTTATACAAACTTTGATAAATTTTCCAAAATATTTGTAAAACTTCTACAGGGTCTGTTGTTATCTTCCTTGTTATAGGCTCCCTAAAGATTGGTGACAGCCCTTTCCACTTTCTGTTGCCTGAGTTCTTGTGCTAAAAGTTTGTGCGCACTAGAATTGTTATCAAAAAACAATTGCTTAGCAGTATTTCAAAACTCATGCCTATTATCGAGGTAATCCCTTATTTTCTGTTTAATATTGTGCAGTTGCTCCTTTTCTTGTTCTGAGAGATTCCCCCTATTTCAATACTTCAGCATTTGTCAATCCCTCTAAATAATTCTTGTTACTGTTTAACCATATCTCCCCTTCTTTTATTTACACTCTAGTTTTAAATTCCACTTTAATTTTATTCCACTCCCTAGCCATGCTTTCAGAATAAAATTCCATCATGTGAAGTTCTAGCTCGTCTTCATTCTCACTGATTGGTTCGGAGCCGATCCTCAGCTCCGACAAGGCCAAATGCTAAAGCTCGAAGTCTTCAAACAGCTTGTGGCCTACTCCCTATCCCATGATGCAGTAGTGCTTCCCTCAGATCTTGTTTGCCGCTGGAACAGATCAGGTGTTCGTTGAACTGCTCTAGCTAGTATTGACAGACTTTTGATATTTGTCTAGATAAAAAATTTTTTCATTCCTGTTTATTGTTAGTTGTTGGACTACATTTAGCTGCTTGAGGCACTTGTCTCTTTTTGTTAGTGATAACTAGAGTGCTTTTCTCATTTTCCTTGAGGCCGTTTATTTTTAGGCCTATTTATAGATATTGACACTGTTTAACTAGAATAGTTAGATTTAGATAGCATAGATTTAGTTAACTTTGCTCCCTATCCTTTTCTACTATATCAGTAGCTCATTTTTTTATTAGGGCATTAATAGTATATTGTTGCTGTTACTTGCAATTATTTTATTCAACCCTGCGTTTTTATTAGGATTGTATAATTGTTGTTGAACAGTTTGGTGTGTTTCATAGTTATTATAGATTAGTCTTAGACCCTTCTTTTTTGGGGTTATTTTTTGTTTTTATATATATATATATATATATATATATATATATATATATATATATATATATATATATATAAAATCCATGTGTTATAAAAATATATATACTTTTTATAGAGCTAGAGTTTACTGCCTTGGGCAATTTACAGTTGACAGAGTGATGTCTGAAAAAGATAAATCTGGGTTTAAGAATTGTCCGAAATGCGGACAGAAGATGTCAGTTACAGATGGGGCATACAAATTGTGTTTATTGTTTAGGTGAGCTTCACCTGCAGGAAAATTGTGCCATCTGTCACTGTTTTAGCGCTCGCGTTCTTCATGAACGCAAGAGTAAACTAGTGGTAAAAGCTCTCTTGAAATCTTCCTTTCAAGAAGCCTTAGACCAGGACAAGTCCACTAAGTCTCCAAAAACTGTGTCTACAAGCTCATCGTCGGAGTCGGAGCTGAAAAAGGGCTCATCAACTTCAAAAACAACTAAATCTAGTAAGACTGCCACCTCTGTGCCTAAGCCTATGGAGCCAGAGGTAATCGTGGTCAGTAGGAGCCGGTCCCCAGCTTTGGAGTCAGTATCTCCCACTTTAAAATCTCCTATTATCCAGTCTGAGCCATCATCTATTGCTTCCCGGTCCTCAAGACTATTGGATAAGGATGTGGATCGAGTGGTACAGACACTTCTACAGTCACAGGCACTAGCCAAAATTCTGTCGGGTTCGACCTTTAGGGCTTCGGAACCAACCCAGACTCAACCCGTTTCTTCAATTCCTCCTCCGATTCACCCTGAAGTTTCAGAGCCTGAGTATTCAGAACTGATGATTGTGGAACCGTCGGAGTCAACACCCATTGGGCTTTCGGTTCTGACTACTCTGACCTCTTTGGTACCCACCTTAGAGTCTAGGAGCCAACACTCACCAATCTGGTCCAGAGGGGATAGTCATACCGATCTTTCAGTGCCGACTTTGCCTCTCAGGGCCTCGGCTCAGGTGAGCTCTGCACCTACTCCGGGCTCGGAGCCCACGGTTTTGGCACTGCGGAGGCTGCCTGTTTCTGCGGTTCCAGGCGTCTCTTCGGACTGGAGCCGTGCAGCTTTCAATGTTATGCAGAGAGTGTTGTCGCCTCGAGCACCCATGTCATCAGTACCAGCAATCTCCTCCCCTAAAGTTCCTGTGTCTGTCTCTGCTTCACTGATCCCTCAAAAACATAGAAACCCGGAGTCTTGGGTCCCCCCATCAGGGGACCCCTGTTCTTCTGGGACCTCCCCAGAAGCTTCCTTTGAGGAGGTTCCCAGGAAGAGAACTTGCAAGAAGAAGCATCTGGATTCCCCACAGGAATCCATCACTTCAGATACTGACTTAGATGAGTCAGAAGGGTCCCCACAGTCCCCCTCTGAAGATATGTCTTTTGGTGATATCTTAGAAATCCTAAAACAGAGGGGTGGCTGGAATCCCCTGAACCCTATTGATGATGAGTCAGTACTCCCGAAGGCTTTCGGGTCCCAACCCTCCATCTCTTGGGTGACTCTGCCCTTCGATGAGTTAATGGATCTCCTCTCTCATAAGCCGTGGGAGTCCTATTTAGTACTTAGGGCAGGACCAGCTCAAATATCACACTGATGGGGGAAGGGATGTGAATTTAACATGTGTACCAGTAACACTTTGTTTTACAGCACAATAAACCACTCCCATGCCTGATAAAAAGTATATATATATATTTAGAAAGCTTGTGAGGAAATTATTACTCTATTTTTGTTTTACTTGGATCGTTTGTCTGTGTACTTAATAAAGGATTTTCGACTGGAAACAGACTGCCTGCCTTGCTTGGATTACTTTCGAATACTTAGTAATGCTGTACAATTCTATATTTTCTATTATTACTTTTTGTTTTGTTTTGTTTTGACTTGACGAGTTTACGTTCGCTACTTCTACTACTATTGTCTGATCTGATTAATATACAGTGATTAACTAGAAATATGTGGACTGAAAATCTTCCACACAGAGAAGTTTCTTACACTGTTTTGTTCATCCTCCTAATAGAGACTCTAGGATTATGGACAGGTACAGAAAGCGCATGTTTAGTTCAGCGGTCTTTACTTTTCGATCCCTGAACTATCTCACACATTTCACCAGACTACACAGAGATCTCCTTAAGGAGTTAGGAGATACTCTACAGGGTGCGGTAGATGCAGGGGTCTCAGATAAGGTAACCTCCCAGCTTGCTACCCTAAATTCCCTTATAAACTCTTCCATGTGTCTGATTTCATATGCAGCTGATGGAACGAGTAGGGCAGCGGGTACAGGAATTGCTCTTAGGAGACGCTCCTGGATGCACTTATGTTCCTTTGCGGATCCCTACAAGTCATCCTTTGTAAACACCCTCTTTGATGATTCATCACTTTTTGGACCTAAAGTGAAGGAAACGCTTACCAGGTGTGAGCAAGATGGAAACACTCTCTCTGCCGTAGGAGTCCATTTTTTCATTCCTACCAGACCTTCTCCTAAAGGTTGGAAAAGTGTAAAAATGTGGTTCTATAAAGCCTAAGGAGCTTTCTTTGACACACTTGGTGAAACCCCCTCTAGAGGCAGAGGAGGGTGCAATAATGGTAGACGCCGTCCACGCGTCCGAGGGTGCCCACTAAATCTGGGTGACAGGGATCAATTCTTTGGCAAGCCCTACCAGCGCTCCTGAAAGGATGCCCATCTGTCCATCTTTTGAGGCAGTCGGGGGACGCTTATCTTTGTACCTAGACACCTGGCTAAAAATCACAAAAGATCGGTGGGTACAAAGCATAATATCCAGAGGATACACTATTCACCTTTACTACCCCTCCACCCCCTGTGAAAAAAATCCCAGATGTGTTCCACCCAATCACAGGGAACAGGCAACCATAGAGATTACAAGGTTGCTAGAAAAAAGTCTCATCCAGCCAGTCCCAGCAGGTCAGAAAAGATCTGGAACTTACTCGAGGTTCATTTTAGTTCCAAAGAAAACAGGGGAGTAGAGACCAATTTTGGATCTCAGCAGGTTGAAAAAATCCATCAAGAAAACAAGGTTTCGGATGGTCACGCAACAATCTATACTTCCTTTTCTAGGAAAAGATGATTGGATGTGCCCAATAGATCTCCAGGATGCGTACTACCATATAAAGATGGCCAGACCATCCAGGGATCATCTGTGCTTTCGGCTGGGAGCCAGTCACATTCAGTTTCGAGCTCTGCCCTTTGGTCTCACTAAAGCCTCCAGAGTGTTCACTAAATACATGGCAGTAGTCACGTTTCACCTGAGACGGTTAGGATTCCAGGTGTTTCCATATTTAGACGAATGGCTCCTCACCGCCACCACCAAACATCAACTCATACACGCAAGGGAGACAACCTTAGACCTTTGCAGGAATTTGGGGATTACTGTAAACTGGGACAAATCTGCTTTACAGCCATCCAGACATACAGTCTTTATCGTAGCAGATCTCGACACAGTTTCCATGACCATAAAACTTCCAATGGAAAGAGTGGTGAGCCTTCGACAACAAATTCTGAATCTCATTCCCAAACAGAGAGCCCCAGTTTCAGTAGTGCTCAAATTACTAGGGACCATGGCAGCAGCTATCATTGTCATTCCATTAGGCCGAATGCACATGCTGATACTGCAATGGCTGGTTTTCACACAATGGTCTTATCAGGAACGTCCAGTGTCTCACCATATTGTAATAACAAAGTCATGCAAAAAGGATCTTCTTTGGTGGCTGATCTCTCCTCAAGTAACAATAGGACGTCCCTTTGTTCTTCCAACCACGGTTGCCACTGTGACCAAGGACGCCTCCCTGATAGGGTGGCGGGGGGCCATTTTCAGGGAAGGACAGCCAAGGCACATGGCAGAATCACGAGGCTCATCTGCATGTCATTGTCTTAGAGATGAGAGCGGTATGTCTAGAGTTGCAGTCCTTTCAAATCTTTCTACCTTTAGGGATAATTGCAATACAGATGGACAACATGTCAGTGGTCTGGTACATAAAGAGGGAGGAACCAGATGATACCCCTTATGTCAGGAGGAGTTGAGAGTATGGTAGTGGGCATTTTCCACCCTTTCTGATAGTAACCCACATTCTGGGAGGTCCAATGTGATAGCGGACAAGTTGAGCAGAGCAATACTGTCTCCTCACGAATGGTCCCTGAAAGAAGAAGTAGCGGAAAGGATATTCCACAGATGCTATGACCTCTTTGCAATCCCCTCCAACACCAAATGCAGCAACTACTTTGCCCTGATCCCCAACTCAGGAAATGCCCCAAGGGATGCACTTGTACACAGTTGGCCCCCAGGACTTCTTTTCCCCCATTTCCTCTGATACCCAAATTCTTACAGAAAGCCAGCAGTCTGGGAAGGACCATTATTTTGATAGCCCCTTACTGGCCTTGTCAAATTTGGTTCCCCTTTCTGCAGCCTCATCTACTGGAAGAACCATGGATCCTGGACCCATTTCCAGATGATCTGATGTATTCATAAGGGGTTCTTCATCCTGTAATTCATACCCTAAAATTGACAGCTTGGCTGCTCCAGTTACACGAATAGCTTGGTTCCACAAGTTATCATCTGCAGCACAGAACATCCTAATTTTTTCTCATAAATCTTCTGCTAGGAAACTATACCTTAGCAAGTGGAAAAGATTTTCTATATTGGCATCAAATAAGGTTGATCCGTATATGGCTTTGGTTTCTTCCATTCTAGAGTTTCTGACTAAACTGTTTGATGAAGGAGCGGCTGCAGCAACCCTTAGAGTTCAATTGGCAGCAATCTCTAATTTTCATATTGGTGATCAACAGACTCCCATCATGTCACATAGGCTTTCTAAAGCATTTCTTAAGGGTACTATTCACTTGAGACCACCTATTAGAACCCCATCTGCTCCATGGAATCTTAATTTTGTGCTTTCATGGATCATTTTACCCCCTTTGAACCTGTATCATCCTGTGATTTAAAATACCTATCATGGAAGACCATTTTCCTAGTAGCTATTACTTCCGCTCGGAAGAATTTTGGAATCACATGCCTTGTCCATCAAAGCCCCATACTTGATTTTTCATAATGATAGACTAACACTGAGAACACATCCTTCATTCCTACCTAAGGTTTGTTCCGAAACAAATCTCAACCAGACTATAGAATTACCTGTGGTTTTTTTCCCAAATATAGAAACAAAATGGAACACATGTTGCACAAACTCAACGTCCATAGGCAACTTTGATTCTATTTAAACAAGACTAAGGACTTCAGAAAATCGGATCAACTTTTTGTCTCGTTTTCAGATTCAAAGAAGGGTACTCCTGTGGTAAAAACCACGTTATCAAAATGTTTGTCAGATTGTATTTCTTTCACATACAGTTCTTCGCAGATGACATTAAATCATAAAGTCAAGGCTCATTCAACCAGGGCAATTTCCACTTCTTCAGCCTTTATGGCACGGCTGCCTATAGATACTATTTGTGCAGCAGCCACATGGTCCTCACCTCATACCTTTATCACTCATTACAAATTGAATAAGACCTCCAGGGACAGGGCCTCCTTTGGTTCTGTGGAATATACTTCCATGAGCCACCCAAGGAGATGGTGCTTGGGACGCTTACCCATCAGTGAGAATGAAGCCGAGGTAGAACAACTTCACATAAAGAAGTTATGTACTTACCATAACGAACTATGTGAGCTATTCATCTCGTCTTCATTCTTGCGTCCCACCTACTTACCCCCTACCTTTAAAGTCTTGAGGGCTGGGAACTTTCAACAAGTCCTAGTGATACTTTGTCCTTGTCTATGGTATTCTTATTTCAATGCCTATAGTATTTAGTTATCAGTATGATTGGGTAAACAAGGTCTGAGGGAACCACTATTTCATCATGGGATAGGGAGTAGGCCAATAGCTGTTTGAAGACCTCGAGCTTTAGCTGAGTCCTAACCCATCAGTGAGAATGAAGGCGAGATAAACAACTCACATGGAACGTTATGGTAACTACATAACTTCTTTTTCTCTAGTAGCTCCTGAATTAATTCCAATACCCATTCCTTGAATTCCTCTCTTTTCAACCGATAGGTGGGAAAGTGCCAGTGTCTCATTTTAGTTTCATTACCTTGTGTTTTTATTGTAGTTATTATTGCCGCATGATCTTTAATAGTTACTGGGTGCATTTCAAGACCTTCAATTAAATGCACATGTTCCTGTGAGATATAAACTCTATCTAGCCTAGGCCAGTTTTTCTATCTTGAGTAATATGTAAATTCACTCCGAACTCCTAATACTGAATTCACATCTTTCATGCTAAACACTTTCATAAATGTTTTCAAAAATCTACCCTCCTTTGTTGTATTTTCACGTCTAGGCCCCCCAGACACATTGTCACTGTTGCAAAACAAATTCCAGTCTCCACCTATAAGTAATATTCCTTGCTGAGAGCTGATTATTTCTGCCAGAATTTTCTTAAGCTCCATTATAGCAGTTGTAGGGGGGGATGTAAATGCATGCCAGTATAATCCTCTTCCCTAGCCCGTAGCCCCTTAGTACTATGTATTATTATCTTTTCCCTCTTCTATCACTACTGGAGGTCCTCTTGCAATTAATATAAGTACTCCTCTTTTCCTTTGCCCCAGATATTCCACTGAATAACCATCCTGAAAACTTTTCTTTATCAAATTCACATGTTCAAAGAAAACTGCAGGCTTGTCTCACACTTTGTGTAACTTTGGTAAAATAAAAAGAAAACCACAAGTGATGTTGGAGCACTGTATCACACAAAATGAACTTTAATCCACTGGTTTAGCGCTTTCAGCCCAAGAATTAGGCCTTCATCAGAACGAAGTGTTAAAAAACTGTCTCATTTTTATACCATCATCAATACACATCACACCAATCAAATCTCATTTTACTTAAACTTAATGTAAAAACTGTTTAAAATGTGTTTAAATAAAAATGCATTTGAAATAAAACATTTCTAACAAACATATAAATTATTTATATTTGTTATAATAAGCTTTTCTTTTCAACACAGCTTTATAGTTGACACCATTGTTAAGGCCTGGTGCCCTGCATGCATCTAATAAAACCTGCCATTTAAACTCTCTAAAATCTAGTTCCCCATCTCTGTCTCCATTAAAAACCAATGGAACATAATCTATAACTGTAAAAAGAAACTTAACACTGTTATTGCTACTCACACAGTTTAAAGTGTGCTTGTAAAGAACATTATATAAGTTTTTCTTTTTGATGGCATAATAGTGTTCATACATTCTGTTTTTAAGTTGCCTATTGATTTTCCCAATATAGAATGAAGAACAAGTGGATCATTTTGCCATGTGTACCACAAATGTAGATTTACAATTTAAAATGCCTGGAATGTGCCACATCTTGCTCTGAGTTGCAACATTAAAATCTGCTCCCTCTGAAATGTATTTACAAAAATTGCAACTTTTACATTTAAAAATACCTATGTTGCCTTGAGGCTTTTTTCTTTGTCCACTTTCAAACATTTCTTTGAAATTCCTTCCTCTTGTGTTAACAAACATGGGGTCTTCTCCTACTACCATCTGAAGATCACTATTTGAAACTAATATTCTCCAGTTGTTGGACACTGTTTTTAATTTCTTTACTAAGGTAAAGGTTAACAACATGGACATTACCCAATCTTTCTTGTTTTGCGTGTTTCCACTAAGCCCCTCCCTTTCACTTGTACTAATAGTGTCTTGGACTATTTTAGAAGGGTACCCTCTGTTTTTAAATCTAGAATGCAATTCCTGCACTAACAAATCTAACTGTGCTTCATCGCTTGTAAGTCTCTTAAGCCTTACTAACTGCCCCTTTATAATGTTATATTTCACATAAGTGGGATGCATACTAGAGTAACTCAAAAGACCATTGCTTGCCACATTCTTATAACTGATGCAGGACCCCAAAAAACCTTTACCTTCCTCTTTAATAACTTCTAAATCTAAGAAACTTATCTTACAATTGTCCCAGCTACCAGTAAAATGCAAAAAAAGAGGTGCTATTGTTCATGTCTTCAATGAACTGTAAGAGCTCAGTTTGTGTGCCTCTCCAAATAAAAAACAAATTGTCAATAATACGATAATAACTCACAATTTTCTGTCTGTTGGTAGACTTGGACATAATGTTGTTTTCCCAGTAAGCCAGAACTAAGTTGGCATAATTGGGAGCCATCCTGGTACCCATCGCCATCCCTTTGTTTGCAAAAAATGTTCATTGTCAAACATGAAGTAATTGTATGAAAGAATATTATCCATACATTCCAACATGAGCCTGCACTCTTCTAATTCATATTCTCCACTGTTGATTAACAAATTCCCAACCCACTCTAACCCCACGTCATGAGGAATGCAGGTGTATAAAGATGCCACATCAACTTTCATCAGCAAATCACCAGCTTCACCCTTAATTTTATTTACAAAAATCAAAATAATCCCTAATAAAGGAATCTGTCTTCTGCACTATCTCAGGCAAAGTTCTATCTATAAACTTGGAACATGGCCCTAACTTTGATACTGGTGAAGAAACTATGGGCCTATAAAGGGGACAGTGCCCATCCTTGTGTATCTTTAGAATTCCAAAGAGGTGCCCTATCCTGGGTTTGTCTACTACAAAAAACGCATACATGTTCCTAGAAATCAAACCTTCTGATAAGGCTTCAAAAAGCTAAGAGTCTATTCTTTTATACGCTTGTAGGACATCACCTTTGGAAACCTTTTTTGTATGCAGTTTCATCTGCTAATAATTGCATTCTCTTCACATAATCATTAGAATTTACTATGACCACTGAACCCCCTTTGTCTGCACGCATGACCCTGATGGAAATATCATCCTTAATGGAGTTGAAAATCATTTGCTGTTCTACTGTCATGTTATAAAATTTTCTCTTGCTTCTTTTGTTTAACAAATCCCTAATTTCTATTTCACACAATTCCTCAAATGCTTTTAATACAGGGTGCAAGGGTGGGTTAAAAGTGCTAGGTATAACAAAATCACCCTTTTGCTTACCTTCTTGATTCCCCATTAACAACTTTAAGTTCAGTTTTCTTGTATATGCTTTTAAATTAACAACAGTGTCCACAATGTCCTCTCTTCCGGAGGGCACAAAATTAAAACCTTTTTTTACTAAGTTAGTCTCTGCTTCTGTGAAAACCCTCTTTGACAAGTTGTATATTTTAAAATCCATAGGCATTACCTGTATGTTGGATGCCATTCCTGATTCTTCCCTCTGCAAAACAAAGGGTAAACACTGGCTTGATTTGAAGTTTCGGCTACCTGCATCACTGTCGGATTGTTGTAACTGTTCAAATTCCTCCTCGGTGGGACATTTTGCTTCCCTAGTGTCACAGTCTACCATTCGCCATGTTGCACTGTTCTTTTCGCCTGCAGACGCTTCAAGCGCCGAGGAGATAAAAAAGGCTTGGAAAATCTGCTACTTTCTTGATGGTGAAAGCCTCTATTCTCTCTAACAGCTTCTTTCTCCTTTCTTGCATCGTTCTGCGATGACGTCAGCTCACCGGAGGTGTTGCTTGCTGATTCTGCCAGTTTTAAAGTGGAATGGCATTTCCTTTCTTTGTACAGCCAGCGATCCCCATCTACTTTCTTCTCCTTCTTTTGCCTCAAAGAATTGTCTAAGGCATAAACTTTAGACTGTATTCGCCTTAGAACGTCATCAATTTCTTTTGGTAAGGCAGCTAAACCATGTTTGTCTATAAGTCCATCGATCCACTTAGCAAGCTTGTGCTCCTCTTCTTCGTGGTGTTCCTTAAGCTCTTTTAGGAATGCCAAACCTGTGTCCTCACAGATCTTATGCCATTTGTTAAGAAAAGTGTTGCTAAAAATACCATTAGGAGTGTTGTGTACCTGCAGACCCATAGGACCCGATTTACATCCAAACTGTATTTCAAAAAGGCAGTGTCCCACTGAAGTTTTTTATATTTTAGAAGGGAAGCTGCTAAGTCTTTAAACAACCATTCCTTGTTGAGAATGACTCTGGGCATGTTGTTAACCTTTACCTTAGACAGTAAAGAAATTAAAAACATAGTGTCCAACAACTGGAGAATATTAGTGATCTTCATATGGTAGTAGGAGAAGCCCCTATGTTTGTTAACACAAGAGGAAGGAATTTCAAAGAAATGTTAGAAAGTGGACAAAGAAAAAAGCCTCAAGGCAACTGAGGTAATTTTAAATGTAAAAGTTGCAATTTTTGTAAATACATTTCAGAGGGGACAGATTTTAATGTTGCAACTCAGACAAGCTGTGGCACGTTCCAGGCATTTTTAATTGTAAATCTACATTTGTGGTATACATGACAAAATGCACCACTTGTTCTTCATTCTATATTGGGAAAACCAATAGGCAACTTAAAAACAGAATGTATGAACACTATTATGCCATCAAAAAGAAAAAATTAGATAATGCTCTTTACAAGCACACTTTAAACTGTATGAGTAGCAGTAACAGTGTTAAGTTTCTTTTTACAGTTATATATCATGTTCCATTGGGCTTTAATGGAGACAGAGATGGGGAACTAGATTTTAGAGAGTTTAAAATGGCAGGTTTAATTAGATGCATGCAGGGCACCAGGGCTTAACAGTGGTGTCAACTATAAAGCTGTGTTGAAAAGAAAAGCTTATTATAACAAATGTAAATAGTTTATATGTTTGTTAGAAATGTATGCTTTATTTAAAATGCATTTTTATTTAAACACATTTTAAACAGTTTTACATTAAGTAAAATGAGATTTGATTGGTGTGATGTGTATTGATGATGGTATAAAAATGAGACAGTTTTTAACCCTTTGTTCTGATGAAGGCCTAATTCTTGGGCTGAAAGTGCTAAACCAGTGGATTAAAGTTCATTTTGTGTGATATAGTGCTCCATCATCACTTGTGATTTTCTTTTTAAATTCACATGTTCATTTATTTCCAGGTGTTCTCCTGTAGCATAGCTATTTGCATGCTACATTTTTAATATAGTTCACTATTCTTTCTTTTTTATATTTATCTGTAAGACCATTCAGCTTGAAAGACATTACAGAAAGCATCAATGTGATGTTCAATCTCGTCGTTCATTCTTCACTGATGGGTTTGGAACCGATCCCTCGGCTCCGACACGGTTGTTAGCAAGCTCAAGGTTTACCAGTTGCTCGAGACCAAGCCCCTTATCCCATAATGCACTGCTGGAATTACCTCAGATGTAGTTTGCCGCGGCACGGATCTCAGTGATTCCAGCTTGCTCGAGCCTAAATCTTCATAGATTATTCAAAAAAATCGCAAGTTTTTCTCTATTTTCTTCTATTAGAAAAATATATACTTATAGTTCACTTGTTAGAATAGTTTTTATAGCCCCCTTCCCTGTTAATACTATATTTGGTGTGTTTTTCATAGTGGCCTCATGTTGGCCTACTTCTGGTAGCAGTGTGTATTGGTAGTTAGATTAGAGTTTAAGTATTAGTTTGAGTGCTTAGTACTATTTAGCTAATTTTTGCCCCCTTTTCTTTTGAGCCATTGTTTCAGTGTTTATTGGTGGTTGTGTTCCTATAACTACTAGCTAGCCTTTGGCGTCATTATTGTAGATAGTGGTTTTAGTTATTGGACATGTCTGAGGAAGAACAAAAGCATCCAAAGTCTGGGTTCAAAAAATGCCCAGATTGTGGACAAAAGATGTCTGTTACTAATACTCATGTGCAATGTGTATACGGTCTAGGAGCTCTTCACTTGCAAGAGTCATGCAGCATATGTCACTCCTTTTCTTCCAGGGCTACATTAGAAAGGAAGAGGAAATTAGTGGACAGGGGTTTACTAAAACACCCTTTTGTCGAGGCATTGAGTGACCAGGATTGGGCCAGTAAGTCCTCTTGTTCTTCCCAATTCTCAGGAGACTCAAAAGAGACAAAAAAATCTTAAGAAGAGTGAGGATGCTGGGTCATCGGCTCTACAGTTTTTGGAGCCGTGTCTCCCTTCTTCTCGGATCAGGTCCACTGTTGCCATCATCTCCTGTTCTCCAATCTGCACCGTCAGTGCACTCGTCTAGGTTCTGTGTTAGTCTTTCTGATCTGGACATGGACAGACTGGTACAAAAGCTGTTAAGGGCACCAGGCCTAGCTAAATTGCTGTCAGCTCCGACCCTAGCGTCAGAACCGAAGACCATTACCCCAGAATTGACTGCTCCTTCTCTGAGTCGTACTGGGCTTTCAGAGCCAGAGGAGGCTAGCCTGATGATCGAAGAGCCCTTGGAGCCGACACCTGTTCCAGTGTTGTCGGTTACATCTGCTTGGACGTCCTCGGTGCCGACTGGGGACTCTAGGGGCTGACATTCTCCTGTTGGGTCCGGGGAAAGTAGTCGCACCAACTTCTTGGTGCCGACTCTTCCTCTCAGGGCTTTGGCTCAGATGAGCTCGGCTCCTACCTCGGGCTCGGAGCCCACAGCTTCGGTGCGAGAGGACTTGAAGTTCCTTCAGGTCCTTCGACTCCTTCACATCGGAGCCGTGATGCCTCTGAAGCCATGAGGCGAGTATTATCTCCTAAGACTTCCTCAACATCAGGATTGGTCTCTTCTTCCCCTAAGACGCCTGTGTCCGCTTCTGTTTCCATCTGCTCCAAACATAGAGACCCTGTGCCTCAGGTAGCCCCACTGAGCGCTCCCTGCTCTTCTGAGACTTCCCCGGATGTTCCCGCTGAGGAGGTTCTCAGAAAGAGAGTGGGCAAGAAGAGGCACCTGGACTCCCCACAGGAGTCTTTGACATCTGACACTGACTTAGATGAGTCAGAAGGGTCCCCCCGATCCCCCTCTGAGGATATATCCTTTGCAGAGATACTTGAGATTCTTAGGCAGAGGGGTGATTGGCATTCCAGAAACCCTACTGAGGATGAGTCATTTCTCCTGAAGGCTTTTGGTTCTCAACCTTCCACTTGTTGGGTGTTTCCGCCCTATGATGAGCTTATGGACCTGGTGTCTCGTAGGGTGTGGGAGTCACCGGAATCTATGGAACCTGTCCCTAGGAGGCCTAACAAGTTCATTTCTGCCCCCATAGATAAGTCCTTTTTGACCAAGGGAGTCCCTGTTGATGCCATGATGGTGGTGGCAGCCACCAAAAAGGAAATGTCTGAGACGTCCTCGTCTATCCATCCTCCTAACAGAGAGTCTAGGATTATGGATAGATATGGGAAATGCATGTTTAGTTCAGCGACTTTCACACTTAGATCACTGAACTATTTGACCCGTTGTACCAGACTGCAGAGAGATCTCCTTAGGGAGTTAGGAGATACTCTTCAGGGTACAGTAGCTGCAGGTGCTTCCAACAAAGTTGCCACCCCGCTTGCTACCCTAAATTAAATTGTAAACTCGTCCATGCATCTCATATCGTATGCAGCTGATGGCGCGAGTAGGGCAGCAGGTACAGGAGTTGCCCTTCGTAGACACTCCTGGATGCGCCTCTGTTCCTTCGCGGAGACATTCAAGTCTTCATTTGTGAATACCCCATTTGATGGCTCATCTCTCTTTGGGCCTAAGGTAGAGGAAACATTGACCAGGTGTGAGCAAGAGGGAAAGACTCTGCCGTAGGAGTCCGTTTTCCACCCCTACTCAGCCTTATCCCAAGGGCCAAAGGGGAGGGAAGATGTGGTTCCGAAAAGCCCAAGGAGCCTTTCAGGACACACGTGGTGAAACCCCCTCTAGAGGCAGAGGAGGGGGTTATAAACACTGCCCTCGTGGCAAAGTGGGTCCCCAACAGCAAGGTGACAGAGATCATTTCTCTGGTCAGCCCTACCAACGCTCCTGAGCAGAGGCGTGACTGTTTTGCTGTGGAGGCAGTCGGGGGTCGCTTATCTTTGTACACAGAAGCCTGACTGGACATAACAAAAGACAGATGGGTACAAAGTATCATTTCCAGAGGGTATTTCATACCATTCTCCTCTCCTCCCACTTCCGTCAGGAGAATCCCGGATGTTCCACCCAGTCATAGGGAACAAGCAACTATAGAGGTCCACAAGTTGCTAGACAAAAGTCATCCAGCCAGTCCCAGCAGACCAGACAGGATTTGGAACTTACTCAAGATTCTTGTTGGTTCCAAAGAAAACAGGGGACTGGAGACCCATTTTGGACCTCAGCAGACTCAACCAATTTGTCAAGAAAGAGAAGTTCCAGATGGTCACGCTTCAGTCCATACTTCCCTTTTTAGGGAAAGACAATTGGATGTGCTCAATCGATCTCAAGGATGCGTACTACCACATAAAGATGGCCAGGCCATCCAGAGATCATCTGCGTTTCCGGCTGGGAGCCAATCACTATCAATTCCGAGCCCTGCCCTTTGGTCTCACTACAACCACCAGAGTGTTCACCAAATGTATGGCAGTGGTCACGGCTCACCTGAGGCGTCTAGGATTCCAGGTGTTTCCGTACCTAGATGATTGGCTCCTTACCTCCACCACCAGGCATCAACTGATTCGGGCAAGAGAATCCACTCTGACACTCTGCAGCCACTTAGGCATTACTGTCAACTTAGAAAAGTCTGCCTTGTCACCATCGCAGCTTATCGTTTTTATCGGGGCAGAGTTAGACACTTCAACCACCAATCTACGTCTACCGTTCAAGAGGGTCTCACTTCTTTGCCATCATGTCAGTTCACTGGTGTTGAAAGACAGAGCTCCAACAGCAGAGATCTTAAAAGTACTGGGTTTGATGGCAGCAGAAATCTTAGCCATACCATTAGCAAGGATGCATATGTGGATTCTTTGATGGCTACTGTTCACTCAGTGGTCTTATCAGGAACTTCCACTGAAGCATATGACTGTGATAAATTCTTGCAAGAGAGACCTTCAGTGGTGGTTGACGTCAATTCATGGCACAATAGGACCTCCATATGTACTACCCCCGCCGATAGCCACTGTGACTATGGACGCTTCCCTGATGGGGGGGGGTGGGCATTTTCAGGGAAAGACTGCCCAAGGCACATGGACGGATCAAGAATCACATCTGCATGCCAGTGTTCTAGAGATGAGAGCAGTACTTCTGTTATGGTAGTACTTTCAGGACTCTCTTCCTCTAGGGACTATTGCAATTCAGACAGACAGCATGTCAGTGAGCTGGTATTTGAACAAACATTGTGGGACCAAATCTTACCCTCTTTGCCGAGAAGCCCTCAGAGTTTGGCAGTGGGCTGTGTCATCCCAGTGCTTTCTGTTGGCAACGCACATCCCTGGGAGAGCCAACGGGAAAGCAGACAAACTGAGCAGGGCAATTTTATTGCCATACGAGTGGTCCCTCAATCAGGACATTGCGGACAGAATTTTCCGCAAATGGGGCCAGTCTTGCTACGACCCTTTTTGCCAGTCACATCAACACCAAATGCAGAAGCTACTTTGCCCTGATTCCCCCTCCAGGACAACCCCCGAGAGAAGACGTACTCGTACATGATTGGCCCCCGGGTCTCCTATATGCATTTCCTCCAATCCCGCTAATACCAAGATTTTTACAGAAAGCAAAGTCGCTGGGAAGGACCATAATTCTTATAACTCCCTATTGGCCTCGGCAGATTTGGTTCCCATTTCTTTATCATCATCTCTTTGAGGATCCATGGATTCTGGACCCAGTTCTGGACCTCCTGACACATCCGTCAGGGGATCTCCACCCTTCATTGCAGTCCCTGAAGCTGACAGCTTGGCTGCTCCAGTTCCCCACATAGCCAGGCTTCACAACCTTTCCTATGACATGAGGCAAATCCTTTTGTCTTCTCACAAAACTTTCACCAGGAGATTATAATGTAGTAAGAGGAAGAGATTTTTCATTTGGGCTTCCAAACAGAACATCACGCTCTCTTGACATCTATATTGGAATTCTTAACTATTATCTTTAATGAAGGAGGAGCAGCGGCTACAATTCGGGTCCAGTTAGTTGCCATATCTAATTTCCATCTTGGAGTAGACAGACTAAATGTTATGGCCCACAAGTTATCCAAGGCTTTTCTTAAAAGGGACCTTTCATATTAGGTCTCCAGTAAAAACTCCTTATTCCCCCTGGAATCTGAATTTCATGCTATCTCACATAATTCTTCCCCCATTTGAACCTGCTTCATCTTATGATCTCAAATATTTGTCATGGAAACCATTTTTCTAGTGGCCATTACTTCCACCCGCAGAGTGTCAGAGCTTCAATCCTTGTCTATCACACCTCCTTATATGATTTTTCATGCTGATAGAGTATCTCTCAGGACACATCCTTCCTTTTTACCTAAAGTTTGTTCTAAGCCTAATATCAATCAAGTCATTGAATTGCCAGTCTTCTTCCCCAACCATTCCAACAAGCTAGAGTATATGCTGCACAAACGAGACATTCATAGACAGCTCAGATATTATTTGGATAGGACAAAAGATTTTAGAAAATCAGACCAACTATTTGTTTCCTTTTCTGAAACCAGGAAAGCTAGACCAGTGGCTAAAACAACCCTTTCTAAGTAGCTGTCTGATTGCATCACCTGTGTGTATTCAGCAGCTAATATGCCCTTACTACACAGAATTAAAGCTCATTCAACTAGAGCAGTTTCTACATCCCATGCATTTCAAGCCAAGTTGCCGATTGACAACATCTGTGCTGCAGCCACTTGGTCTAAGCGTCATACCTTTATCACTCATTACAAGGTGGATAAGGCCTCCAAGGACAGGGCTTCCTTTGGTTCTACGGTCCTGAAGAATATACTCCCGTGAGCCACCCAAGATTGAGGGTGCTAAGGACGCTACCCATCAGTGAAGAATGAACGTCGAGATTGAACAACTTCACATTAAGAAGTTATGGACTCACCATAACATTCCATGTGAGTTGTTCCATCTCGCCTTCATTCTCACTTCCCTCCCTCCATCCCCCACCTGGCTGACAGTTGACCTAGACACTGGTCTCATCCTGGTAATTCAATTCCTTCTTTTTCCTTCTCTTAGGAGAGTAGTCCTTTTACAAGGATATGGTACATGCAGCAAACAAGATCTGAGGTAATTCCAGCAGTGCATTATAGGATAAGGGACTTGGTCTCGAGCAACTGGTAAACCTTGAGCTTGCTAATGGCTGTGTCGGAGCCGAGGGATCGGCTCCGAACCCATCAGTGAAGAATGAAGGCGAGATGGAACAATTAACATGGAACGTTATGGTGAGTACATAACTTATTTTCTTTTATAGTTATTATTACCACCTTTTATGTATAACTGCCTTTTTGTTAAATATGCCACGTTACATACATTTTTGTTTTTTTGAAAGCCCTCAAACAGAACAAACTGACCCCACAAAACCTCCTAAAATCTATTAACATAATAATAACACACAACTATGTACATCTTCAAATACTGAAGTTTTTGCTTCATAATAAGAACATAAGTTCTAAGTTGGTAGCTACACAAACACGCTAAAGTTAACCAAAAAGAAACGTTAGTCATGCTAAGATGCATGATACAGTCTTTGCTGCTAGTAATTGCTATTTGAGTTTGTATGTCTTTATAGCTCTCCCAGTTGAGAAAACACTTGAATGCTTTCAGTAAGCCATTTCTCTATCAAACTGTATTCTAATAACATGCAAACTAGACACAAAACAGCTAATGGTACCTTGTTTATCAGGGGAAAAAAAACTCACAATATTCAGCATTCTTCATTTACATGCTTTGTAATAAACTTGTTACTGGATAACACCTAGGGTTTTAACCCAGTCATTTCCCTGTACAAGCATGGGAAAAAGCACACTGATTTTTCTTTTGTCATACTCTCTTAACCAGACACTCCCGCTCTCCCCCATCTCCTCCTCCTTTTTTTTTTGCATTGCAGTGCTTACATTTCTTAAAACTGAACAAAGAAAAAGGGAGAATGGTGAAAAAGAAAAAAACAAAAGCACCTGTTTATATTAGTACCCCCATTCCATTTAAAAAAAAAACTGAGAAAACTTGACTTCATCTAATTGGTTTTGTATTATCTTGAACATTATGTCCTAGCCAATTTCTCTTTTCTTTCTTCTTTTCTTTTTTTTTTCCCTCAGCCAATCCCCTTCCACCAGACTGTCTCCAGTTTCTTTTCATCAGATTGTCTCCATGGAGACATGAAGACCAGCTGCAGAAATGCTAAGTGTAAATATATGCAATTGCTAGAAAAAAAAGCCTCACATTATTCAGTATTCTCTTTCATTTACTTGCCCTCTGTCTTAAAACAAAGGTCCTTAATCAGTCATTTTCCCCATGCAAGAATGGAAAAAAGCACATTAATTTCAACTTTGTCATGCCTTTGTAGCCAGCCACATCTTTTTTTTTTTAATCATTTATTTGCATTGCCTGTTTTTCCCAAAACTGCATAAGAAGAAAAAAGAAGAGGGAAGAAAAAGAACACCACGACCTGTTTACAATCCCCATTACACTTAAAAATAGCATGCAAAGAAAACCATGCACCACAAATATAGTACTATTAAGAAAAGAAAGTGTTTTCTTTACTTACAGTTAGTGGTTCCCCTCTCTTCCCCTCCCCAAAGCTTTTTCCTAACATTAATGGCATGAAGTAGGGCATATACTTGAGTCTCCCACACATCAAACAAATTTTGAAAAAGTCCAATATTTCCAGATTTTCTTGTTCTGTCATATTTCACAAATATAACTATTGCTTTGTAATCCTACATTAAGTTGCTGATTTTATTACTGTTCTCCATCACCAAAATTCTGTCTGCTTCATTTCTAACATACTCTCAATTCTTCTAGTCAACTTTCGTGCTCCCTTCCTTTTCATCATTTTACTTTGAAGTACTGGAAAAGGTTTCACAGGTACAGTCTCTCTGTGGTCTTCATTGCCAGAACAAGAAGAATCAGAATCTCCTTCTGTTTCACTGCTCAGTTTTTGTTGGCCAAACTTTTGTATTTCTTCTTAGCATGCACTTCATCAAAAAATGATTTTGTCCCTGCAGGGAAGAATACCTTGAAGACAGCTGGATACAGCAACTTGAACCTCACACCTGCATCTCGACATTTTCTGAATAGTGGAATGAATTTACTTCTCTTTTGCCTAGTGTACAATGAGTAATCATTCTCCAAAAACACTCTGCTGTCTCCCACTTTCAGTATTTTGTCCTCCTTCAAGTTTTGTTAGAATCAACTCCTTCTGCTGGTAGGATTGCATCCTTACTATTATAGGTCTAGGTTGCTTTCTTACGGCTAGGTTTGGAGCGTACACATGATGTGTCCATTCCACTAACCGTTCCTGCTGTGGAATACTAGTCCAGTTGCTTATTTGAGCTTTCATAAAATTAATGCAGTCTGTTCCTTCCAGCTTCTTTGATATAGCTGAATATCTCAGGTTTTCCCTATGTGCTCTGTCTTCTAATTCTATTGTTTTTTGAAACACATCTTCCTGAGCAGTCTCATATTCAGCCAGCCTTTTCTTCATTTCGACCTCTGATTTTTGCAGCTTTATCATCTCACATGATTATGTGCTTAAAGCTTCTTCCATTTGTTCCAGCCCTTGGTTGCTTGTGTTGATATACGTTTCTAATTTAACCAGGTCTGTATGCAGTTGTCTTATATGTTCTTGTAGGTTATTGGAAGTCATGTCTGAAGGTTGCATTACTTTTTGCTAAACAGCTGCAGAACTCTCCCCAGTCAGTGTTTCTTTCTCTCTTTTTTGTAGCTAATTTGTTCCAGGTCTTCTGTGTTTCTTTATTCCTGGTGTCCAGGCAGTGTACTTACTACCCAGTTACTGAAATTTACCCATAAACACAAGTCTACTGACCTTCTTTGTTGAGTTTCTGTTTTCACACTGGGAGAGAGAGAAACAAGCTGTTACTCAGTGTGCAGCTATATTGTAAGTCCCTTGAAACAATACTGTTTTTTTTAACTTTAATCATTCCCTGACTTAGGAATGGAGTCCATTCCGTCATGGTATCAGAAACCCAAAAGACTTGGAGAAGTTGAACTGACAGAAATAGGAATAGTTAATAGTTATGTGCTATTTGGTATTCAGATTTTATGCTGATAAGATATCCAGATTCTTGGCTGGATGTACTTGCTTTTCAAGGGCCTTTGTTTCTAATTTCAGTGTTTGCAGGATGAGAAGTATGCGTCAGTGGCAATATGATCTGAAAGGAGCATGGAAAAGCATTCTGAGGACTGTTCTTTAAAGATAAATAATTGGCGATAATGGAGAACACTGGACTGAAATAGTGTATCTGAACGATGGTTGAATTTTTAAGGCAGAAATGTATTTGTACTCATGCACACTGCTGTCATAACATTTTAAATCATGATCCCAAAGTCACTATTTCAGTATAATGCTCTCCATTATCTCTGGTTTGCCAGTTATTGTACCATGTAGATTTTTTAGTTATACTTCAACAAAAGTTATTTGCTTTGAATCTTTATATTTGCAAATCTTGGATAACTTTCCCCAGCATTTGAAAATTAACAGTTATGAAGCAGTTGAGGTTGCAGTCTTTATTTTTGTGCACATCTCTTCAAGTGTACCTCTTACCTGTTTTTGCTTTGTCTCAAAATGTAATGTTGCACTGTCTCTCCTAACTATTTCTCTGCAAGATAAGGTGTGGACTATACTTAATGAATAACTGTAATAGATTAAGATTATCCTACTTTGTCAACATTTCAAGGTAATACTATTAATATTTTAAAAAAGTGTCCTTGGCTGTTTTTGGAGGCAAGAGGTTGAGTGCTTGGTGATAATGGGGGAATCTGCAGTGAGCGCAACTTGCGTTTGTATTCATAGATACGAGTAACGCTCAGTCCAGTGTTCTCCATTATCACCAAGTAATTCATCAACCCTTTAAAAGTCTTCAAATGGAGAAGGGAGCAAGTGTAAATACTATTTGATCAAAAAATGTTTATTTAGTAATCTTTACAGAGGAGGCAACATAGTGGTATGGGAGCCCAAACAGACTTCATTCATAGTTGGTGCAGTATTACACACAAACACCCATCCCATAACCTTATTCCTTTATGAAACCAAATAATTTCTCTAAACAGCTTCTCCACCTTGGAAACATTTATTCTAGGTGGAACACATACATTGACGGTGATCAGCTGTCCCTTAATGATACTTCCATTCAGCATCTCCTTGGAATTCAAGCAATTGAAAAGGAGTGCCTACAAACAAGAATGGTCACTCCATTACTTTTCCCATTGAAACAACTGTAGTTGCAAACATTTCTACATCACTTATAATCAATCCAGTCGTTGTGAGTTAAGCATTATATGGCTCATTCAAATCCTGCCTGTTAAACCTCGTTCCTTCTCTCCATGTATTTTTAAAGCAATTCCCATTTTTTCTATGTAGTTTGCTCCCTCCCTTTTCTAAACATCCCAATTCCAACTCTACTAGAAGTAGTGAATATAGTAACGCAGATAAAACAACATGGGTTGATGAAAGATAGACCACTGTACAGCGAGAAGCCACTGCAATAGTCTAATGTGGAATCTGATAGTGGAGCTAGTATTTATCACCGCTGTAGTCTGGTACATCAAGAGGGAGATGGGGGACGAGATCATACCCCTTATGTCAAGAAGCGCTAAGAGTGCGGCAGTAGTTAATCTCGTCCAGTCACTTTCTGGTAGCAATGCACATTCCAGGAAAGTCCAACATATTAGCAGACAGCTTAAGCAGGTCCATTGTAATGCACCATGAGTGGTCCTTCAAGCAGAAGGTGGTGGAAGACATATTCCACAAGAGGGGCCAGCCTTGCTGTGACCTATTTGTGTCCCCTCTGAACAACAAATGCAGCAGCTGCTTTTCCCTGATCCCCCCCAAGAGTGGAGTCCCTTAGGGATTCTCTTACTCATGATTGGCCTCCCAGTCTGTTACATGCCTTCCCCCAACCCCATTAATCCCCAGAATTCTTCAGAAAGCGAGCATGTTAAGGAGAGAAGTAATCCTCATTGCTCCATATTGGCTTTGACATATCTGGTTTCTCTTTATTTGGCCCACCTACTGAAGAAGCCATGCGTTCTGGATAGTTCTGTTGATAGCCAGACAACCTATGCTCTCTTCCCCAGTGCAACATATCCTGTTGTCTACTCGTAGACCGTCTACACGTAAGTTGTATAGCAGTAAATGGAAGAGATTCGTTCATTAGTCTCAACAAAACAATGTGGATCCCTTTTCAGCTCCAATTCACGCTATTTTAGAGTTTCTGACAAAACTGAGGGAGCAGCTTAGGCTACAATTAGAGTGCAGCTAGCTGCAATGTCTAACTTTTACATTGGGTTTGATGGATGTTCTTCGTGTTTCACTGTTGCAGTCATTACATTTGGGTTATCTGCTTGCAATAGCCCTCAGTCGGCCTGATTAACAAAGTCTTGGGTCCTACGTCGTTTGCTGTCTCTTCTTCTGTGACGTCAGGTCGTCAGGGGTATAAAACATGAAGCTGACGTCATTACATAAGTCATTCTTGCCGTGCGGTGCCCGAAGGAGAAGCAGTTCGCAAGTGCCGGGCAGCTGACTCCTGAAATTTTCATTTTCAAGTTTCAGAACCGAAGTCTTCAACTAAAAGCTAAGTACCCCGTTGGGGAAACTTTCTTGCTCTAATCCGATGTCAGTGAAAGTAAATAATTGCATTTCTTCTGAAAAGCAAATACCTCATAAAGATTTTCATTCGTACTGTATTCCTTGCCTAGGCCCTGACCACGACGTACCTCGCTGTCGGTTTTGTGCCCTATTTAAACCACAAACTAACCATCATCAGTATATTTGCACTTCTAAATATTTTAGTGCTCGGTTCAATTATCCTGATATATCCTTGGTAAGCCATCCGACTACCGACATTCCGAAAAAACGCAAAGATAAAGACCAAGACAGGCTGCCCAGTTCGCCGGTACTCAGTGAGGTGCTTTCACAGCCCCTGATACCCGCTACTTCAGATTCGCAGGCCTCTACTGAGACCCATTCAGAGTCTGGTATGCCGCGAGATGCTTCAACTGTGGAACCTGCGGATGTCTCTACCTTGGATGGGTCCGGAGGCACTGTGCAGGCACCAGCTTTTGTGGGTGTATTCAGGCCTACTGACTTGCATATTAAACCGGGGCCATCTTCTTCTTCAAGGCCTAAAACTCAAACCATGCCTAGAAAACTGACACCCAGACCGCATGGTCAAGCCTCTTTGCCTAAAAGACAAACGATAAGAATGGCTGAAGACCTTATTACTGTAATCAGGGGAGGTCAACCTCCCCCCCTCTAAGTTTGCTTATGATACTTCTGATCAGGATTCTGAAATTTCTGTTTCCTCTGATGACCGGGATTTACACTTATCTACCTATGAGGATTCTGATGCTGAGGACTCTATTCCCTCTGCTTCCCCCCAGAGGATCTCTCTTTTGGTGAAACCTTGCAATTTCGTTGAGAAAGTCAGGATTTCTCTGATTCTAAAAAGAGGCTTAGGGATTTCTTACTCCTTCCCCAGCAAAGGCCTTTAGCTATACCTCCTGTACTGGACATTGTTGATGATGCTTTTTCGGAATCTAGCATGGCCCCTGACTCTCTACCTCCTGCTTCCAGAAAACCTGATAGATATTACAGGGTTCCTGACTCTCACAATTTCCTTTTCAAAAATCCTACTGCGGATCCTGAAGCCGTTTCACAGGTACCCAAGGGCATTAAAGCTACTACTGCCAAAAATTCTACCCCCTTTGATAGTGACTCCTGGACACTGGATAGATGGGGTAAGAAGGTATACACTTTTGCAACTTTGGCCATTAGGGCCTTGAATTGCCAGTTTCATATGTTAAAGTATCAGCAGCATATTATTGGATCGCTTAAATAGAAAATAATGTTGATTCCTGATTGTGCTGAAAATAAGGATTTACATGATTTAATGCATTCTGCTGGAACAAGTTGGTAAACGTACATTGCAATGTTGTTTTGATTCACTAGAGGCATCTTGAAGGGCTGCGGTAACTGGGTCTGTATTTAGAAGGCATGCTTGGCTTAAGGAGCAATCCTTGCCAAGTCATTTTAAAGTGAAATTACTGGATGCTCCCTCAAATCAGGACCGCCTATTTGGCAGCAAGGCAGAAGTAGTTCTTAAAAAGATGGAGGTAAGAGCTAAATCTGTGCAAACTGTTAAAGATTTTTTACAAGTGCAACCTCAAAGATTTAGTAGGCATTGGCCTTGTAAGAAATGGTCCTTTCCTGCCTCTTCCAGACCTTCTCAGTCCAAACCCAGATCCATAGGTTCATAGGTTTATACTAGGCTATCTGCCCTAAGGCATTTATAAGCCTAGCCCAAAGTTTTGTGGCTTATGCCACCCCTTATGTTAAAAAATACTGTGCCCACTAGTTTGTTGTGCCTCTGTCCAGCAGTGACACAGAGATGATTTCCGGGGTAAACCTACGATCTCCCATCCACCGGTCAAGATTTCTCTTGAATAGAGCCATCGAGGTGCTCTGCCTCACATGGACTGGGATTTTATTCCACAGCATAGGGAGTCTCTGGGTGACAAATCTATCCCTCCAGCATGTCCTATTTATATCTGTGCTAAGGTTTAAGTCGCTTGCTCTAGTGGATCTGGTAGATTTGGATTTTTTGAGGTGGAGCATGTCCATTAATTCCAGGTTGGACATGGCCTTGTATGTCAGGCACAGGTCACCTCTGAGCAGGCGGTATGCGACTGAATAGAGCTGGAGTTTCTTCAGTCTGGCAGCATATGACAGATTTTGGAGCCCCTGTATCCTTTTGGTGAGGAACTTTTGGGGTCTCTCCAATTGCTGCAGGTGTCGGGTGAGATACATCCCGAATGGGGCATTGTACTCGATCATTGGTCTGATAAGTGAAGAGTACAGGGGAACAATGACCTCACTTGATGTGGATGTGAATCCCTTCATGATCAGGTGGGCAATGTAGAAGGTCTTTCTAACCATTTTAGCAATGTGAGTGTCAAAAGAAAGGCCACTGTCAACCTGGGTCCCCAGGTCCCTGATAACCTCTTCTGTGCTTAATGGATTGCCACCTATATGGTAGCTTGGGGTTACCTTGTTTTTCCCGAAGGGTATGACTATGCATTTTTTGGCATTTAACTTCAGGCCATGGCTCTGGCACCAGTTATCAGTTTCCGTGAGACCCCTCTGAAGGATATCTGTGTCCAATGTACTTTCCACTATGGCACCCAGTTTGCAGTCATCTGCAGACTTTGTCAGCCATAGTCCTCCTATGTTTGCCTGTACTTCTGAGAAGTAGATGCCGAACAACAGGGGGCCAAGGACTGAGCCCTGTGGGACCCCACTTGTGACCGGCTTGGAGTCTGACATGGAGCCAGCAACTCTAACCCTGTGGGTTCTGTCCTTTAGCCAGTTTGCAACCCATCTTGTGACATATGGGTTTACATTTAAGCTGGTAAGTTTCTCTATAATACCCGAGTGGGGTATTGTGTCGAAAGCTTTTGCAAGGTCAAGGTAGGCTGTATGGACTGCCTTTCCCTCATCAATGGCCTTGGTGACTGTTTCGAAGAAGTCGACCAAGTTCAAAAGGCATGATCTGCCCTTGACAAAGCCAAACTGGGTCGGGTCCAATGTCTGCAAGTCCCCTATGTCTTTGTTTATGAGTTCCATTATGATCCTCTCCATAGCTTTGCAGACCATGCTTGTTAAGCTTATGGGGCGGTAATTTCCAGGGTCCGTAGAGGTACCACCTTTGTGGAGTGGGACCACGGTTGCCGTACGCCACTCCTTGGGCACGTATCCTGTGGTAAGGCTAAGATTAAACAGCTGCCTTATATGCGGGTTTAATTCCTCATTGAGTTCATGTAGCACACAGCCAGGGACACCATCCGTCCCATTGATGCTGTGTTTTTAGCTTTAGAGAGAGCAGCTTTCACCTGCGCATTAGAGATGTCTGGGAGGCTACACTCCGTTGGGATAGTTATCTCTCCTTTTGGGGGGGAGAGGGGGGTGAAGTTTGCACTGAACCTGTCTGCCAGTATGTTGGCAATGTCTGTGGGTTCAGTGATTTTTGTATCATTTTGGACTAATTCTGCGCATATCTGGGAGTTTCCACCCAGGTTTCTAACACAGCTGAAGAAGGCCTTATGATTGTCTTTTGAATCTATTGCAATTTTCTCTCAAATTTGGCCTTGGATGATTTTATGAGTGCTCATATTTTTTTACTAATAATGATCAAGGGTGTCTTCTCTTTTATGGATTTTGCTCTATCATTTAACAGCTTTCTCCTCTTATTGTAAAGTTTGTTTATGGCTGGGGTCCACCAGACTGGACGTTTGCCCTTGGTGGAAAGAGTCTTGGTTTTATTAGGGATTGCCTGATCCATGCAGTCCTGGAGGTGTTCGTAGAAGGCATTTGTAAGGGCTTCCACAGCTTGGGTTGTGGTTTCCACTGACTGAGCAGCATCCAGCAGAGCACCCAGGCTTCAGTCCCAGGGGACGTACAGAACTAAGCAGTAGAGGGCCTCCACTTCCAAATCTGGGAGTAATAAAACTCCCCCCTGTGGTAAACTGCCTCAATTACTTCTTTTTAAAACTTCCAAGCTCTTCTCAACTGACTGCACCTTCAGGGGGAAAGATTGCTCTTCATGCAAAGAACTTAGGGGCTCATTACCCAGGACAAATGGGTTTTAAATATAGTGTCCCAAGGATACAGACTTCACTTCCAGACGTTACCAACTTCAAGCGGTTGGCCATATCTACCTCCAAATCAGTGGGCAGAGGCCCAAAAGCAAGTACTCTCTCTCTTAAGCACAGGGGCTATTCAGTTGGTACCAAAAGAGGAAAAGGGACAAGGTTTCTACTCAAGATTTTTCCTGGTACCCAGAAAAGGCAATTCATGGCGTCCTATCCTGGACTTGTCTACTCTAAGCATCTTTTTGGTGATTCCAAAAATCAAGATGCTGACTCTTCACCAGTTGTTTCCTGTGCTAGGCAAAGAAGCCTGGTTGGCAACATTAGATTTAAAGGAAGCATACCTGCACACCCCAATCAGGGAATTTTGCAAGAAGATACCTATGCTTCAAAGCAGGCTATACGCAATTCTCTCCACTGCCCTTTGGCTTATCTACTGCACCCAGGGTATTCACAAAGTGCCTAGCTCCAGTCATTGCATTCTGCAGGCAAAGAAATATTCAAATATACCCATACATGGACGATTGTCTAATTCAGGCAGAAAACCTGGACATACTTTTGAATCATCTGGCTTTTGTACAAAGGGTGCTAACTTGTCTGTGGTACACCACCCTGTACCCTGTCAAATTATGTTCCTGGGAGCAAGTTTGAATACAACTTCCCAGATGGCTTGCCTCACGCCAGAGAAACAAATTCACTTGACAACCTACTTTAAATAAGTGGCCACAAAAACCCTGCTATCTGCAAGACAAATACTACAAGCCTTGGGGTTCATGGCTTCCTGCATTCTTCTAATTCCATATGCAAGACTGCATATGAGGAAACTACAGTGGTATCTAAAAAGCCTATGGTATCAACATTCTCAGGATCTAGAAGGAATGATTCCTATCATTCTTTGCCTACGGCTAGAGTTCCTGTGGAGGGCAGAGTCCTGCCACCAGAACCAGGGACTACCATTCACGCTACCCCCTGCTGCCCAAACCCTAACAACAGATGCATCAGACTATGCATGGGGGGCGCACTTGGCAGGGAAGTACATTCAGGGCAAATGGAACCCAATTCAAATGTACCTTCACATCAATCATAAAGAAATGTTAGCTATACAGAATGCTCGGACAGCCTTCAAGGACCACATTCTTCCAGGACAACACCACTGTTATGTGGTACATAAACTAGCAGGTGGGTACACATTCTTACCCCCACTGCAGACTAGCCATGACATTGTGGTACACAGCCTCGAGCTACCAAGTGCATCTACAAGCTCAATTCCTGACAGGAAAACTAAATACATTGGCAGATGTACTAAGCAGAAACCTCATGGACCCACATGAGTGGAAACTGGAACCACGGATTTTCAACATGTTGACAAGCAAATGGGAGAGCTCAGATATAGTAAACCAAACACGGAAGCACTCCACCAGCTGAACGCCAGAACACTTTATTCGATAACGCCAAGAACAAATCCACAGAAAACGTTAACGCATTTTACCATCTAGATTAGACCAGCCCTCTACACTCCCACACAAATCCAGGACCTCAGAGCTCAGATATAGACCTGTTTGCCTCCCCCAGAACTATCAATTGGAAAAATGTTGCGCAAGGACTCTCCACAGACAAGCTTGGAAAGTGCATGCTCTGTCCTTCAGCTGGAAAAAAACTACCAGTTTATGCCTTTCCTCCTCTGTCTCTGCTCTCCAAAGCACTACTAAAGATCAAACAAGACAAACCAAGGATGATTTTGATTGCACCAGACTGACCATGCCAACACTTGTACCCACCTCCTGCGCAGTGTGACACTGTTGGCCCCATGACACCTGCCTCAGACTCCTACCCTGCTGTCTCAGCAGGAGAACCAGATTCTGCACCCTCAGCTTCAAACACTGAATCTAGCAGCCTGGCTAATTACCTAAGCTGTCCTTTACCAGCTCTCAGTAAACCAGTGATGGATGTCATTTTAGAGGCAATTAGGCCTAGTACTGGAAAGTTTTATGCTGAAAAATGGAAAAGATCCTGTGCCTGGAACCAATCTCAAGGGATGAGCACAGCAGCGCCCAATTTACCTCAGATTTTACAATACTTAACTGAGATGCTTCACAAGGGCCTGTATTTTTCCTCAATAAAAATTCACACCTCAGCCATTTCAGCTGATTATAGCACAGAACGGGGCCCTCTTTTCTCATCCACTGCTCAAGCAGTTCCTCAGAGGGGCCAAAAATTTAAGACCACCCAGGAGAGCTCCAACTCCAGTCTGGGACCTTAACTTTGTATTGGAATAAACTCACCCTTCCTCCTTTCGAGCCAGCTGCTACTGCAGATTTAAAATTAATTTCTTGGAAAACCGCTTTCCTTTTAGCCTTCACTTCAGCAAGAAGGGTATCGGAATTTCAGGCCCTCATTTTAGCCTTCACTTCAGCAAGAAGGGTATCGGAATTACAGGCCCTTATGGCAGTGGAGCCTTTCATCATCTTTCATGCAGACAGGGTTTCCCTCAGGACCAATCCCTCTTTCATGCCAAAGGTGGTATCCAGTGTGGCCTTTAATCAGTCCATTCATTTGCCAACCTTCTTTCCTAATTCACAGAACAAAGGGGAACAGATACTGCACTCCTTAGATGTGCACAGACAACTTAGATTCTACTTGGACAGGACTAAACCTCAAAGGAAATCTGAACAACTGCTGGTGGTATTTGCTGCAGGGACAGAGGAGAAGGCTAGTTCAAAGCAAACCATCTCCAAATGGATAGTCATTGCATTCTTTTCTGCTGTAAGCACCATGGAAACCCTATCCCACAGGGGATCAGACCCCACTCAACCAGGGCTGCATCTACCTCTACAGCCTTTCTCAGAGGCATACCTACCAGGGACATCCTAGAAGCTGCTGCCTGGAATTGTATACATACTTTCACCAAGCATTACCATTTGCCAATTTTGTCTAAATCCAGAGCTGGCTTTGCCAATGCAGTTTTGCAGGGCCTTATAGCTGGTCCTAATGCTATCTAAATTCCTCCTCCCATTCTTAGCTTTGGGAATCTACCCAAATGTAATGACTGCAAAAGTGAAACACGAAGAACATAGTACAGTTGTGTACACTTAGCATAAATGTAGATGTTCAAGTGTATTCACTGTTGCAGTCCTGGTTACCCTCCCTCCAGTTTTCTGACTTCTTTTGGCTATACCTTTTCTCTCCTTTTCAATGCTTAAAAGCTTTTTGTGTATTTGCTTTTTTGTTAGAGGTATAACCTTGTATATTTATAGATTTAATTGCTTCCCATTAGGGGGCACCTGACATCTGTGGCAAGAAAAACTGATGTAATGACGTCGGCTGCATGTTTTATACCCCTGACGACCTGACATCCCGGAAGAGGAGACAGCAACCAACATAGGACCCAAGATTTTGTTAATCGGGCCGACTGAGGGCTACTGCAAGCAGATAACCCAAATGTAATGACTGCAACAGTGAATACACTCGAACATCTACATTTATGGTAAGTGTACACAACTGTATTTTCCTCCTTAATATCACATAAGCTATGCAAAGCTTTCATGAGAGGAACTCTTTTACTCAAGCCCCCTTATAAGGATCCTCCTCCTCCTTGGGACTTAAAATTTAGTACTACAGAAGATTATACAACCTCCCTTTGAACTAGCGGCTACCTGTCAGCTCAAAATTTTCTCTTGGAATACTATATTCTTGTTAGCCATAACTTCTGCAAGGAGAATGTCTGAGATTCAGGCTTTGTGGTGGGTGTGCTGTGTTTTTTGGTTACTAGGTGTCATCCCAACTGCCATATTTGATTTTTCACAAAGATATGGTCACTTTATATAGTAATCTTTAATTTTTACCAAAGATAGTTTCAGATTCTACCATCAACCAATCCATTAATCTGCCATTTTTATTCCTAAATTTCACTAATAAAGATGAAGAATATATGCTGCATTTGTTAGATGTTCATAGACAATTATGTTTTTACCTTCATAGAACAAAGGACATAAGAAAACAAAGCCAACTGTTTGTCTGTTTCTCAGAAAAGAGAATGGGTCTTCCAGTGATCAAGGTGACTCTAGCTAAGTCCTTATAAACTGCATCTCCTATATTTACAAGAGTCAAGGTTTAGAACTACCAAAGCCTGTGAGGGCTCACTTCACTTGAGTAGTGGCCATTTCTGCACTTTTTCAGTCTAGAGCATCCATGGATGACATTTGCACTGCAGCAACCTGGGCTACCCCTCATACCTTTATTGCTCACTACAAGCTATATTTGATTTCTAGGGGTAGAGCTTCTTTCTGTTCAATGGTTCTGAAGAATATCTTCCCATGAGGCCACCCATGAAAGAAGGTAGCTGAGGACTCTGTCCCATGTTTGAGGATATAGAGAAAATTGACAACATCAGATAAAATAGTTATGTACCCACCATAACATTCCATCTGTGTTGTCTATTTTCACTTTTTCCTCACAAACCCACCCACCATCCCCTATCCCTTTCTGGTTTCTAGTGAAGCGAGTTGACCTAAATTTGTTATTGGTTATTGTGAAAACCAGAAATGGTCTTACCCTTATCTAAGGTCATTTTCTATGATTATATGCAAACAAGATCGGAGGTGATTAAGAAAGAGGCATTATGGGTAAGGGAGAGTACTCGAGAGTTTTTGGTTCCACAAACAATGGCTGAATCAGATCCGAGGGTTCGGATCTGAACCACAGTGCGAGTCATACAGTACACCTAATACTCTGTACCAGTTGGCTACAGCCCATCTGATTCTAGCTTTGACCTCCTCATTCAGATGTCCGTTCTCCTGAATCATCCCTCCCTGGTATTTGAATATGTTAACCTGTTTCATTGTTTTCCCTTCTGTCTCAGTTCTCAGCTTCTTCCGATTGCCCACATTTGTGCCATTACAACAGTCATATCTGTAGTCTGTTTAATTCCATGTGCCTTCAGTTTTGCATTCTTCTCCCCAGTCCTTTCCTGAAGTTCTTGCTCAGAGTATGCCTGTAATGCCATATTGTATAGTTACAGCAGCTTTGTTGATCTGTCTCCTCTGACATGTTTGCTAATGTAGTCCATCACCAGTGTGAACAGCAGTGGGCTCAAAGCTGAACCTTGATGCACACCCACTCCCACTGGGAACACCTCTGTGAAACAGAACACTGTTCATATGTGAGTCATTAGGTCATTGTACATAGTTTGCACTAATTCTACCGATGTTTTTGGGACTTCAAGCCACCACAGGACTGCCCAAACCAGCTTTCTTGGGACCTTGTCATATGCTTTCTCCAAGTAGTATAGGAATGCCCAGTTGAACTGTTTTCTCATTTCTAGCTTCTTCCCAGTTATCTGTCTCACTGCAAATAGCGGGATAGTTGTACTGCATCCTGATTTGAATCCAGGCTGCTCATGCTCAATTTTACTTTCTACTACTTGCGTATTTGCTTACCAATCACCCTCTCCAGAACTTTCATGCAGTATGACAGGAGTTTGATACCTCTGCCCACAGTTGTGAATGTCTTCTTTGTTATTGAACACTGACGCTAGTATGCTTGTTCTTTAGTCATCCGGGATACACCTTTCTCTCCATACTTCTGTGAGTACCCTCAGGAGCAATTCCTTCCCTGTCTTACCCAACGTCATTGTCATATCTGTTGTGACAATATGTGAGCCTGCTGCTTTCTTTATCTTCATTTTCCTTACTGCTCTTCTTCTATGGTGGGCTACTCCTCTTCTCTCATTGTAGGCTGTCTTGGACAGGACAGCTTCTGTGGGGTTTTCTTCATTCAGAAGCTGCTGGAAGTACTCCTTCCATCTACCTTTGATGTCCTGTAGACTGGTGAACAGGCTGTTGCAGACATCCCTTTATGAAGGGTGTCTGACTATCTTATTTATATGTCTGTCTTTGCCTTGCAACCTGATGTGATTTATTTATGCTATCTACTGAGTCACTGTCCAGAAGCTGGTAGAGGGCCTCTGATGCCTTGTTCTTTGCTATTGCAACTTCTTTCTTAGCCTGGTTGTTAGCCAACTAGTATTCCTTTCTAGTCAGGTCCATTTTTCTGCCTCACACTTTGTCCTGCTCTCCTTTCTTTTGATGACTTCCTGGATTTCTGAATTCCACCAGTAGCTTCCCTTTTGTAACTTATTACCGTACCTGGCTTGGATGCATATGCATTTTTCAAGCATGTTGTTTTGAGGTGCTGCCATTCTTCTTCAGCTCCTGCTATTTCCTTTTCTTCTTGAGGTGTTAGAGCCCTGAGTAGTGCCTTGAATACTTTAACTCCATTAAACTTCTATGGCTTCAACTTAGTCTTTGTTGACCGTAGAACCTTCTCTGACCACTCCTTGCAGCTGATTGTGACAAACCAGTGGTTTATGCTGTGGGCTGATTTTTTCATTGGAGATGACTTTACAATTACTAGTTCTACCCGAGTGCTCCTTTCTTTATTAGGAGAAAGTCTGCCTGAGTTGCATGTTGACGTTGACTGCTCTTTTATATGATCTTGTGACTCTCTCTATTTCTGAGGCATGTGTTGGCTACCATCACGCCATTTGCCAGACAGAAGTCTAGAATGGCAAATGGTTGATGGAGATCAGTTAGCATAATTGTTAAGATACAAGGTTCAATCCTCACCTTCATGTGTCTCTGTGGGTTCCTACCACTTCGGAAAAATATGCTGAGTGTTTCCATCCCAAACTCTTCCAAGAAAAGAGTTGTGGGTAACAGCACAGACTCTAGATAATGCCGTATAGGTGGAAGAGTTGTATAGACTAACTGCTTTGGGTATTTACTGTGATGTGCAGTATCCTCAAGATAGGAAAACACTGATCACAGACTGTGCGCCATGGCAGTGCTAGCTACTCAACAGTGTAAAACTATGTCTCTAGGTAATCCAGTCATGTTGCCAAATGTTACCAAATGGGCATGGTTGTTTGCCGTTAAGTGGGTTAAGGACCTCACTTACTCTGACCTATACAAGGGACTTACCTAATGGTGGGATGGGTGTATATGCCCCTATTGTCCATTTGCCAAGCTTGGGTTACGTGTGATAGCTCTGTTGAACAAAAGGTGAATGCAAAATCAATCAACCTGCAAA
Source organism: Protopterus annectens (assembly GCF_019279795.1). Taxonomy (NCBI): domain Eukaryota; kingdom Metazoa; phylum Chordata; order Ceratodontiformes; family Protopteridae; genus Protopterus; species Protopterus annectens. The sequence goes on along the minus strand of NC_056750.1, from coordinate 98,891,013 downwards.
ACATGAACTGGGAATTGCTACAGTCATTGTAGGTTTTCTGACAAGACGGAGCTTAGAAGTGGATGACATGAAGATAAGGAGAAGACTGGACATCCTCTTATGTATCCAGGAGACAAAATGGAAGAGCAGTGCAGCAAAACCACTTGGCTTGGGATCCAGAGTTTACTACTCAGGAAGAGGATAGTCTAGAAATGTTGTGGGAATTGTGGTGAGGGAGGTGCTTCAGTGTAGGGATGTCATCAGAATTTGTGTGTAGTTGGGAGTCCCCCATTTGGATTCAACCCCCACACTTTGAGAGGAGGAACAAACTTAATTTAAAGAGCCTTCTCCCACCTCTTGCAGAGGCCTCTTCTTCTTTTGCCCGGCTTCTGGGATTCAAACTCCCACTAAAACGTCTGAGTACGGAAAAGAAGGCCTGTTTGAAAGAGCAGGATTGGCCTAGGAAGAAATCTCCAGAACGTTGTTCCTCGACCTAGCCTCCTAGTCATATCCGAGCCAGAAGTTTCCTTGGCTCCTGTCTCCATGCTTCTCCCTGGAGCCGGAGACCTCTCGGGCTCAGTCCCCAGCCATTACCTATCCTCTGCATCATTCTCAGCCGGGGTCGGTGGCTTTTTCAGTCTGGTCCACTTAGAGCCTGTCCAAAGCAGAGTTGAACAGGATGATGTTGAAGTTTCTTCTGGCCCAGATTCAACTAGGAGCCTTGGCTGCGCCAAGCATTCCTCCTTCCTCCTTATCTCTCTTTTTCTGATCCAACCTTCAGTTTCAGAGCCCTTGTGTCTGAGGTTCCCAGATGTTGAGGGGTCGGCACTGATTATCCCTCGTACCTCGACCCCAACCATTGCCTTGAGAGGTCCAGCTCCGTTTTCAGAGCAGTCCGACTCTTGGAGCCATAAATTCAGTGTCAGATTTGAGGGGATGGCTTCAACTTCGAGACTTTCGAAGTCCCTTCTCCTCGGGGCTTCAGTGCTGGTAGGCTCTGCTCTGGCTCCCATTTTGGCGCTGAGGACAGTAGACAGGCAGTCTCTGGGCTTGGCCCCGGCCATTCTGCCTTCAGAGGTCTTCTCACCTTCAGCGTTTGAGGTGGTGGAGAAGGTCTTCACGGCTCCTTTGAGAGCCTTGACATTCTCATCCTCTGATTCCGCCCTGGCTCCCTGTCTTTCTGGGGCAGAGTCTTCCATCCTGCCCCCTCAGGGACAGTCTGTTGCCAGTTTGCCCCAGGAGATTCCTATCCAGGAACTCCCGAAGCTTCCGAATCCTCCCCGGAGTTTCCCCCCCCCCCGAGGAGCTCCCTCAGAAGCATATGTGCAAGAGGAGACCCTTAGACTCCCCTCCGGCATCCTTCACTGACTATACAGACTCAGAGGAAGGGGAGTGATCCCACCAATCACCCCCGGAGAATGTCTCCTTTGGGACTTCATGGAGATCCTTCACCAATACGATAGGTGGTCTACCCTCAAGCCCAACCCTAACAAGTCAGTATTTCTGGAGTCATTTGGCACAGGACCTTCTACCTCTTGTGCATACCCCCTGCGAATCCCTTAGTGGATCTTATCAACAGTAGGGCATGGAAGGAACTGAACATGGTTGAGCCCATCCCCAGACACCAAGACAAAGTGCTTAGTGCCCCATCAGACAAGCCCCATTGGTCCAGGTGGTCCCCAGTCGATGCCATGGTGGTTGCGGGGGGGACCACTAAGAAGCTGGCTCAGGAGAGCTCCTCATTCCACCCTCCAGACAGGGAGTGTAGGGCAATGGGTCATTTTAGGAAGCGGACCTACGCTTCAGCCACATTTGCCTTACTTGCGCTGAATTATTTGGCACATGTAATAAGACTGCAGAGGTACCTGATCAAGGAGGTTGCTGAGCCTGCCCCAGGGTCCATGTTCGCAGAGGAGAAGGTCATCTCCTCCAGCATGGCCAACCCTCTCTGCTATTTTGTACACTTCCATGAGGCTTCTCTCCCATGGTACCGAGGGTGCTTTTAGGGCTGCAGGAACAGGTGTGGCCATTTAGCCACGGGCCAGGCTCTGGCTTTGCACTTTTTCTGAGCCCTTCAAGGCGTCTTAAGCAAACGCTCCCTACAACGGTTCCACCTTGTTTGGAAAAATGGTTTGTGACACGTTAACCCAAAGTGAGAAGGACAGGAAGACCTTGTCTACCTTCAGGATCCACTTCTCCACTCCACAAAGATCCTTTTTAAGGAATCAGCATGGGGTCAGGAAGCTGTGGTTTCGGAAGTCTCAGGGTTCTCCCCAGGACACTCAGGATTCATCTTCCCCCAGGGGCAGAGGGGGATATGACAGGGGCCGCCCTCATGGTAGAGGGGATCCAAAGAACCAGGATTCTTTCCTGGACAAACCCTTCCAGCAGTCCTGAGGGATTGCCCAACTGCTTATCTTTGGAGGCAGTCGGGGGGAGTGTTTATCACTACACCCAATAGGCTGGAAGTCCATTACGAATGATCGTTGGATGCTGCAGATCATATCCAGAGGTTATTCTATCCCTTTTCTTCATCCTCCCTCTCTGTCGAAACACCTCCCAGAAGTTCCACCTGATCAACAGTGGGAGGCAGCCATAGAAATCGCCAAGCTTCTTGCAAAATGAGTCATCCAGCCTGTTCCCCAGACCAGTCTGGATCAGGCTTTTATTCCAAGTTCTTTTTGGTGCCAAAGAAAACGGGGGACTGAAGACCTATCCTGGATCTTTCGACCCTGAACCTGTCCATTGTCAAGACAAAATTTTGAATGGTCACCCTTCAATCCATTCTGCCCTTCCTGCAGATGAACGACTGGATGTGCTCGGTAGACTTGCAGGATGCATACTACCATATCAGGATGGACAGATACTCTCGGAGGTTCCTCTGCTTCCGTCTGGGAGCCGATCATTTTCAGTTCAGAGTGCTTCCCTTTGGACTCGCCACTTCCCACTGGCTGTTTACCGAAGTGATTGTGGTAGTGACGGCTCACCTGTGGCTGCAGAGTTTTCAGGTCTTTCCCTACCTGGACGATTGGCTCCTCTCCCTCCAAGCAATGACTGACTCAGGCCAGTGATTATCTTTTCCATATAGCCCTGGCTGTTATGATAAATCTGAGCAAGTCTCAACTAGCACCGGTTCAGGATTTCATAGGTGCTTGGCTAGACACTGCACAGGGCAAGGTGTTCCTGCCTCCAGACAGACTGTTATCACTTCGTCATCATATACAGTACATTCTTCAAGCCCAGTTTCCCCTGGCGGGCTTTGTTCTTCAGGCTTTGGGAGTCCATGGCGGCAAGATCACCCTTATTCCAACAGCGCACTTCCATATGAGGGTCCAGCAGTCGACCTTAGTGGTTTAATGGTCCTTGCTAGACATTCCCGTATCACATTCTGTTTGACTGTCTCGTGTTTGCAGGGACTCCCTTCTTTGGTGGCTCCAATCCTCAGACCTCCTTCTAGGTTACCCATTTGTTCTTCCCTCCCCCGAGATCACGGTGACCATGGATGCCTCCATGCTGGGGTGAAGGGTGGGGTCATTGCATGGGAAGGATGGTCCAAGGCATGTGGTCTGCTCTGGTGACCAGTCTGCATATCAATGTCCTGGACAAGCCTTTTTTCCTCCTGGGACTATTGCCATACAGACGGACAATATGTCTGTAGTCTGGTACATCAACAAATGGGGGAACCAGATCTTGTCCCCTTTGCCATGAGGCCATGAGATTGTGGGAGTAGGCGATCTTCACTGGCCGTTTTCTGGTGGCAGTGCACATTCCGGGGAAGTCCATCAATAGCAGACAAGCTTAACTGATCTGTTCTGATACCCTACTAGTGGTCTCTGTGTCCATTAGCAGACAAGATCTTTCTAAAGTGGTGTAAGCCTTACTATTATCTCTTTGCTTTTCTCTCCAACATGAAGTCCAGCAAGCATTTTGCTCTGATCCCCCCTCCAAGGGAGTCAACCAGAGATGCTCTAGTCCATGCTTGGCCCTTCGGTCTACTATATGCATATCCTCTGCTTCCTGTAATTCCCAAGTTTATTCAGAAAGCTTGTCAGCTGGGGAGCTCTGTTATCCTCATTGTCCCTTTCTGGCGAACTCAAGTTTGGTTCCCCACTCAGTGGTCTCATGTAGTGTGTCTTCCCTGGACTCTCGATCTGGTTCTGGATCTGATCACACACCTGTCAGGGGTTCCTCACCTGGATTTAGTCAGCCTGAAACTCACGGCTTGGCTGCTCCAATTTCCATAATAGCTAGGACTCACGGGCTTTCTTCTGCTGTCAAAAAGATCATGATTGTGGCTCACAAGATTTCTACCAGGAAGATCTACTCTAGCAAATGGAAGCGTTGTTCGGTCGGGGCTTCTCAGCATGATCTGGATCCCTTTACAGCATTGGTCTCTGCCATTTTGGAATTTTTTGCTTACATTTTTAATAATGGCACTAGCTTCTCTATTGTTAAGGTCCAGTTGGCAGCGATTTTCAATTTCCATGTGGTTAAATATTTGGCCCCCTCAGCTTGGTCTAAACTCAGTAAGGCCTTTCTGAAAGGTACATTTGTTCTTAGACCTCCGGTTAAGGACCCCACGCCTCCTTGGGACCAAACCTTCGTTTTGCAGGCTTTGGTTTCTCCCCTGTTTGAACCAGCTGCCTCGGTTGATTTGCAGTTTCTATTGTGGAAGATGGCTTTTTTGGTGGCATTTACCTCAGCCAAAAGGGTTTCTGAGCTTCAAGCTTTATCTATTAAGCCCCCTTATCTAGTTTTTATAAAGAAAGAGTATCTCTGTGAACTAATAGATTTTTCTTGCTGAAGGTGCCTTCGGAATTGAATATTAACCAGGTCATTAATTTGCCAGTTTTCTTCACAAATTTCCAAAATAGAAGGATGTACAGATTGCACTTACTAAACGTACACAGGAAGTTGTGTTTCCATCTCCATAGAGCCAAAAGCTTGCATAAATCGGATCAGCGTTTTGTCTCATTTTCTAAACCTCGTTTGGGAAAGCCTGTTTCTGAGGTTATGATTGCTCACTGGATTTCAGTGTGTGTTTCTTTGGTCTATCAGGCTAAAGATTTTTCTCCACTGGGACATGTCCGGGCACATTCCACCAGATCTGTCTCTACTAATGCGGTTTTTTGGTCCAGGGTTCCCCTTGATGATATCTGTTCTGCTGCTACCTGGTCCTCGTCACATACCTTTATCTCCCATTATAAAGTGGATCTTCTCTCTAAGAGTAGAGCATCTTTTGGCTCAGCTGTGCTATAGAATGTCCTTCCATGAGGACCTCCCAGGCTTTTTTTTTTTTTTTTGGTAGCTAGGACTCTGTCCCTCAGGTTGATGATCAAATGAAAACAACAACTTCAGATAAGTTATGTACTTACCATAACATTCCATTTGAGTTGTTACTTTTCATTTGTCTTCAACCGTCCCTCCATCCCCCTGCCTTTTTTGGGCTGTGTAGTGGACTGGACTGAAGTGACATAGGCCCTTTTGTCTTGGCTGACTCTGAGTATGTGGGCTTTAGAGGGTTGTGCCTGATTTTATAGGCATGTAGACTATGTAGGATTGGTGCTGTAATACAACAAACGCTATTTGAGGGGAGGAGGGAGAGTGGGACATTATGGGTAGGGGAGGAGCTTGGACTTTGGGTCCGATGCTAGAGTACACGACTGAGTTAGATCCATGCCAGATCTGAGTCCTTCAGGTTGAAGACAAATGAAAAGCAACAACTCAGATGGAACATTATAGTAAGTACACAACTTATTTTTTTTTATCTCATAACCTTTGGCTCTGTTTTAGATTGTGTTAGTGCTATTAATATATAACTTGCGTGTTGTGGTAACTGTTATTGCTTTTGTTGTTAATAGTGATTTTTCTTAATGGATAAAGACAAAAAGAGGGTTTTTTAGAAATGATCCGTGTGCAGGTATAAAATTTCCCCACAAAATAAGCATGATCTTTGTGTTGTTTGTTTGTGAGTGCATCACCTCTCAGTTGAATTTGAAATTTGTGAGTGGTGTGGTTACAGAGCTTTGGCAGACAAAAATAAATAAATAAATTGTTATTAAAAGTGTCCCCAGATCTGGACTTCTCTAAACCAAGAAAGCAGCTGGTAAGCCCCCTAAACAGATTGCTATAGATTTTAGAAAAAGACGTTTTGACTCCTCCGCACAAAGGATAGATGTACCTATGACTTGGACCTTTACATATTCTCTACTTCTGGATCTGAAACCTATGGAGTCCATTTTAATACAGGATCCTTCTACCAAGCAGCTACACAAGGATCCAGTCTTGACCTCTTTGCATCTTTTGTAAGATCCATCAGGTCATACAAGAACACATCAGAAGCAGACCTGGATCATCTAATAAGGTGCTTTCTTAAGACACAGATCAAGATGAGAGTCATACCTTCTCCTATGGCTCTGAAGTCAGTCTGTTCAGCTCATATGCCCCCATTACTAGCTCCTTTCTTGGTGTGCTTTTCAGATCCAGTAGTTTCAGAGGCAGTCTTTTACCTGGGGCCCTTTTATCTCTGAGATGATGCTGTAGGGACTGGGGCTGAGGCTGAAGCAGTCTCGTAGTCTAGGACTCAAGGACACTGCTTCAGTGCTGTCCTTGGAGCTGTCATTCATGCCTTAGTCAGAGGTATTAGAGACCTTGTCTTTTAAATTGTCATTTCTGATCCCTTCCTTTAGACCATCAACTTTCTCCATTTCTGGGGTTTTGTCTTTGTCTCTGGTCATTTCTCTGGGGGAATTAGATCCAATGGTTGAGTTGGCTTCCTTGTGTCTGACACAGGTTAGAACAGCCTTTCAGGGTTTGGGGTCATTATTGCATCTCCACAGATAACAGACACTCGGACCTCCCTGGGATTGATTGCATCCAGTGACTCTCACTCCTTTTTGCCTTTCTCCCATTGGGCATCCTTGGGTCAGAGTCAACCTGTGGGCCTCAAAACTACTACTCTGCAGTAGACAGAGTCCTCAGAGGAGGTTGCACCTCTCCTGACATACCAAAAAAGAGAATGTACAAAAGGAAGGTACATTGACTCCCCATCAGAGTCTTTCATATGTGATACAGACTCGGATGATGGAGAGGAATCCCTCAGTCTCCTCCGAAGGACACAGCAAGACCTTAAAACGTAAGCAGCAGAGGGGATCCTGGCCCACTGCCCCCCCCCCCACCCCAGGAGGAGACAGCTTGAACCCATCTACTTCCTGGGTGGTTCGTCCAGCAGACAAGTTAGTTGACTTGGCAGTGAAGATGTCATGGAGGGAGCCAGGTAATGTGAGGCACTACTTTGGAAACTGGATAGGATCCTTAGGCCTGCCAAGGATAGGCAGCACTGGGCAAACTCCCCCTTTGTAGATTCTATCTTTGTGGTGGCAACAACTAAAAAAGGGCTTACCTATGATTCAGCTTCTGTCCATCCTCCCAACATGGAGTCCCGGGCAATGCATAGATGGGGAAGTGAGTGTATGCTTTGGGCAGTTTTGCCTTAAGGGCCCTGAACTACCCCACCTATGTGATTCACGTCTAGAGGGATTCTCTGAGCCAGAGAGTCAGTGCCAGCTCTGAAAGGTTGAGATAGACTCTGAAGTTGTTAGAGCCGTCCTTTCCCCTTGGTGTTGGATAGTGCAGCTCCGATTCCCTCCTTGAAGTGGAAATCCATGGGGATACAGAGTTCGATGCAGGTAGCTTTGGCACCAGTGTGACCAGTTGCGGTTTCTCCTGGACTTCTGTCTTTGAGGTTGTGGAGAGGGGCTTCTCTATATGAGAGAGAAAGGCACCCTTACCTTCTTCAGATCCTACTCTACCTCCACAGACTGAGCTCTGATCTTGTCATGTCTATTCCACTGGGACAGCCACCCCGTACAAGCCTTCAGCCAGTCTTCATCCAGGACTTTACACCTTCTTCTGATACTTCACCAGACCATCCCACTTGTGAGGTCCCTAGAAGAAAATATGTAAAAGGAGGCACCTAGATTTTCCTCAGGAATCTGTCACTGAAGACATGGATTTCGATGAAGGGGAAGGATCCCCCAGATAGCCACCTCATAATGTCTCTTTTGGAGAGATTCTAGAACTTCTTAAACAGAGAGGTGTATGGTTCCGATACCCCTTCCCAAGAGGAGTCAGTGTTTCTAAAAGCTTTCGGGGATGGTCCGGCTACATCTTGGGTGGTCCCTCCAGCTCCTCCTAAAGATAGGGCCAACTGGTGCAAGGGAGTCCTTATAGATGCCATGGTGGTGGTGCCAGCCATTAAAAGAGAGTTTGCAGAACAGAGCGCATCTGTCCATCCCCCTAATAGAGAGCCCAGGGCACATTTCACTATTCTGCAAAGGGATTTGATCAAGGAGCTTTCCAAATCTTTTTCAGGGTCCATGTCTGTGGATAAACAGAAGAAAGTTTCTTCACAAATGGCTGTCATACACTCCATCTGTAGTGTGTTCGTGGGGTTGATCTCTCATGCAGATGAGGGGACCTCAGAGGCTGTGGGTTCAGGCATTGTAATTAGGAGGCATGCCTGGTTGCACTTGTGTGATTTTGCAGAGCCTTCCAAGTCTTCATTCATCGGTGCTTCTTTTGATGGATCGTCTTTGTTTGACCTCAGAGTTAAGGAAATACTCTCCAGATGATGGAAAGCTCCTGTCTGCCATTGGGATCCATTTTTCTGCTCCTCAAAGATCCTTCTCCAGGAATCAGCAACGTAATAAAAAGATGTGGTTTTGCAAGTCCCAAGGGCCTTTATAGAAATCACAAGGAGATAGTTTCTTCCGAGGCAGGGAGGTGGGTGGGGGAATACTAATGGAAGATGCCATCCTTGCAGCAGAGGTGACCCATAAAACTAGGGTTTCAGAGTTACCTTCCTTGGCAGACCTTACCAGCGCTCCTGAAGGATTACCCAGTTGCTGCACTCTGGAGGCAGTTGGGGCACTTATCTCTGCACCCAGATGCCTGGCATCCATCCCAAAAGACATTTGGGGTGCAGAAAATCATATTCAGAGGTTATTTCATACCACTTTCGCAAATTCCGTAAACAAAAATGAAAAAGATCTCTAATGTTCCACCCAATCAGAGGGAGGCTGCAGCCTTGGAAATAGAAAAGCTGCTAGAAAAAAGAGCCACCCAAAAATTCTTCCAGACCAACAAGGACCTGGAACTTACTCAAGATTATTTTAGTGCTAAAGAAGACGGTTGACTTGAGACCAATTTTGGACCTCAGCAGACTCAACCAGTATGTAAAATACTCAAAGTCCCAGATAGTCATGGTTCAGTCCAGTTTACCTCTACTATGAAAGGATGATTGGATGTGCTCGATAGATCTTCAAGATGCTTACTGCCCTATCGAAATAAACAGGCATTCCAGAAGATACCAATCTGGCTGGGAGCCAGACAGAAGCACTGCCTTTTTGCCTCACCACAGCACCCCAGGGTATTCAACAGCTGTATGATGGTGGTAGCAGCTCACCTGAGACTCCTGGGATATTCCAGGTGTTTCCTTATCTTGACGACTGGCTCCTGACTGCCCATCGAGGCATCTATTGATTCAAGCAAGGGATTACTTGCTCCAGTTATGTTGTCAATTAGGCATCACAGTCATTTACACCAAATCACAGCTTATCCTTTGAGGTCATAAGTGTTCATATAGACATGGCCAAGATGACAGCTTTGTTTCCTCTAGCAAGGGTTTGTACCCTCAGGTGTCAGTCATGAAGATGATCTCCCTTTCTCAACCAACAACAAAACTAGTCCTCCAAGCATTAGGATCAATGGCAGCAATGATAACTCTAATTCCGTTAGCCAGGTATTATATGCTTGTCCTGTAGCGGACTCTCAGTACAGTGGTCTATTATTCAGCATCCAAGCACCTCATTCAAGATTTCCAAAGTTTGCAAGGAATATTTTCTTTGGTGGCTTCATTTAGAAAATGGTTCTCAGTCAGTAGCCATAGTCACCATGGATTCCTCCCAAATTGGTGTGTGTGTGTGTGGGGGGGGGGTATTTCTTAGGAAGGACAGTCCAAGGTGCATGGTCCCGAGAAGAGTCCATCTTTCACATCAGTGTCCCTGAAATGAGAGCTATCCTACTAGTATTGCAGGCTTTTCAAGATGTTCTATCTTCCGAGATGACTTGAGATCCATACAGACAACATGGCAGTAGCCTGGTATATCAACAGACAGCAGGGAACCAGATCTTACCTATTTGGATCAAGAGCCAGTGAGAACAAGGAAATGGGCAATCTCTTCCAGTCGCCTTCTTTTGGTAATGCATATACAAGGGAAAACCAACATGCTTACAGATAGGCTAGGTCCATTTTGATGCCGTTTGCATGGTCTCTCAGTCAGAGTGGTGGAAAAGATTTTTCAGTGATGGGGCCAACCATACTGCGATCTTTTTGCTTCTCCCCTCAACAACAAGTGCAGAAGGTTCTTTGCCCTGGTCCTTCCACTGGGGGAGTTACTGAGAGATTCTTTCTGACCCTCAGTTCTCCTTTATGCTTAACCCAGTTACCCATAATACCCAAATTTCTATGGAAAGCATCCCGGTTGAAGAGCACAGTCATCCTTATTACACCCTTTTGGCCTCAAGACTGTTTTTCCCTACCTCTGGCCTCCAAACCTTCTGTCTCACCCGACAGAGATGCAACATATGGACATCAATGGCCTTAAGTTAACTCCATGGTTTCTCCAGTTCCATTGATGGCTTGAGAGCCTAGGCTTTTTCCCCAGTTCAACAGATTATTTTATCCTCTCAGAAGCTTTCCACCAGGAAAATTTAGAAAAGTAAATGGAAAATATGTTCAATCTGGACTCTTCAGAGAGATGTGGATCTCCTCTCTACCCCAGTGTCAGCAGGTCTCAATTTTTTTGGCCTCCATAGATTCTTAGATTATTACTAGGCTTATGATCTGTGGGGCCTTTCTAAGCCTAGCCAAGTTTTCCTGAAAGAATAATGATGTCCTGTATCTGAAAAGGACATGGAGAGCCAGGCATTTGTAAGCTACCTCTGTCCATAAGGGACATCTGTGCCAGGCCTGATGTAAATTTCCTATTCCCCAACCACTGCTCTAGGTTGCATTTAAACTGGGTAAAAGACTAACTCAGCTTCACAGGGATGAGAAACCTGTTCCACAGGAGGGGCATTTTCTGTGACATGTATGTGTCTCTCCAGCATGTTCTGTTCATGTCACACAAAATTCAGGTCCCTAGACCTTCTATTTCTGTTACATTTGGACTTAAGAATATGCAAGCATTTCATAAGTGTGGGGTTTGCGGATGCCTTGTAATACAAATAGAGATCACCCCTCAGTAATCTGTAGGAGACTGAGTAGAGGAAAAGGGTTTTAAAGTGCTTTGCATAATGCTAGTTTATTATGTCTTTTATTTTTTTTGTAAGGAACCTCTGAGGTTGCTCTAGTTGCTGCATATGCCTGGTCAGGTACATACCAAAGGGAGCATTGTACTCTATGATTAGTCTGATAAGGGTAGACTACAGTGGGATAATGACCTCTTTGGATATAGGGGACATACCCTTACTTATTATAAGTTGTGCAACTCTCACCACTGTGGCCACATGGTTGTCGAGGGTCTGTGTCATATCATCGAAGGATGACATTGCCGAACAGCATTTCATTGGAACTGTCGTTCATCAACAGCCCTCTCATGTGGGGGGCTGCACCCCCCACATCCTCCCACTAATTATTTATACCAACTCCAAGATCTCAGTACAGTGGGAAAAGGGCAACTTTCCTGATCACTACCTTAATGTAGTCTCAGTCAGAACGCCTTGACGAATGGCATGTTCAATAAAATGCTGTTTGACAGTGTCATTCTTTGATGATATGTTATAGACATGGTGGTTGAAGGTAAGGCTACTGTTTACATATGTACTCAGATCGATGACTACTGGGTCCGACTGTTAGGGGTGTATTATCAACATGGTAGTTAGCCTGGATGGTTGCCTTCCAAAAGGGTACAGTTATGCATTTCTTAGCACTGAGTTTAAGACCATGGCTTTGGCACAATTTGTTAGTCAGAAGTTTACCTTCTTGAAGAATGCCAGTATCTGCAGGGGTGTCAATAAAAACCCACAGCTTGCAATCATCTGCAAACTTAGTCAGCCATAAACCGTCAACATTTCAGAGAAGTAGATGCCAAAAAGGAGCAGGCCCAGTACTTAGCCCTGGGGATTCTGCTAGTGACTGGCCACTTGGTGGCGGTTGCCTCACCTTTTAAGACCTCCTGGGTCTTATAATTGAGCCAGTTTGTTACCCAGTGAGTGATAAAAGCGTTTATACCTAAATTAGTGAGCTTGCCTATAATGCCTGAGTGGGGTATTGTATCAAAAGCTTTGGCCGGTCGAAGTTAGCTGTGTGCACTGTCTTGCCTTCATCCATTGCTTTGGTGACCCTCTCAAAAATGTCCACCAGATTTAATAGGCATGACCTTCCTTTAATAGTGCTGAACTGTGATGAGTCCAGTGTTTGCAGATTACCTGTCTCACAGCCACTAAAGCCTAAACATAAACCCAACATGTTAGTCATAGGATACTTCACTGTGAGACACACATGTGCCCCTTATCAGGCTGGATAAGGAGAAAGTCACGGTTAGTTGTTTGTCTGGTGCCAGAGTCCACCATATCATCCATGTACTGAAGTCTCTCAACAGGTACTGTTATGACTCTGTCATAGTCCATGTTGGCATGAATGACTTGATACGTACCTCCTTGGACTATATGAAGAGAGACGAGAGACATGATCGAGCGTGCTGAATATGTCTTCCAGACAGGTTATGTTCTTAGCCTTAAGCAGCATTCTGCTGTCACCCAGAATGATGTCTCAATACAAACAGAAAATGATTGACTTTAACAATTGACTTAGTTTCTGGTGTCATTCCAAGGGGACCCCAGTACCTGACAGCCTGGGATTACATGATTGACAATCCGCGTTGCTTTGCCAGAGATGGCCTGCATCTGTCACCCTTGGGCTTCAGGCTCCTGGTAAAGGCTCTTGCATCACCCTTAGTGCCTTTTTTAGGCAATGCCATGAGGTTAAAACTACCAACATGAAAATTTCATCAAAACGTAAATTAAAGGTCATGCTGCTAAACGTTAGGACTCTAATCCCACCATATCCATCAATCAGTTCAACTTTCCCAACTAACTATTTCCAATACTGGACCCAATAAAACAACCCCCCCCCCCCCGGTACCACTCTAGACTGGATCCTAGTCACCCATCCAAATAAAATCTCAAACTCAGGCATCCTACCTGACTCTATAGGGGTCCCACCTGCCAACATTCATTCACCGAGAAACCCAATTCTTTCCTCACCTACACCAGTATATTCACACACGTAACCTTACAAACTTCAACCCCACAACTTTCTCTAACTCCCTAAAACAAACAAACTGGAACTCTTTAAAAAAACCCTTCCTCTAGACAATGCCGTAGAATTTTTTAACTCAACCTTCTGAAATGCCCTCAACTCCCTAGCTCCACCAAGAACAAAAAGAATAAAAACCAATACCGCCCCATGGCTAACCAAAGATACTAAAAGACATGCAACAAAGAGATAAATCCTGGAAACTTTACCATCAAAATAAGCAGCCAGAAACTCTTCTTAAATATAAACAACTCCGCAACCTTGCTAAAAACAAATTATCAGAGACAAACAATCCTTTTATATTAAACTCCAGTCTAGCCACTCCAAAAACTCCAAACAATTCTGGAATTCCATTAACTCACTTTTTAACCCAGGTACCAAAAACAATCCCTGCCCTGACACCAGGATATCTGATCCAGAAATAGCCTCTCTATTCAACTCCTTTTTCAATTCCATAGCAGAATTGACCAAGACCTTCTCAAACAACAACCCTTCCCCTCAACTCATCCCATCTTCCGCAGCCCCTACACTTCCCAGTACCCCCAATCTTCCTATATTTGAACTTAAACCCATCTCAACCTCCTACATAAAAAATTGCTTTCTAAACTAAAACCATGTTCCAGTGCCCCTGACAATATCCCATCTCTCTTACTAAAAATTGCCGCAGATGGAATCGCTCTCTCCATTAGCATCCTGATCAATAAATCTATACAGGAATCTTATGTGCTCAAACTGTGGCATGCAGCCTTTATTCTACCTCTCCACAAAGGAGGCAAAAACATTAGTATCTCTAACTACTGCCCCATAGCTATCCTCTCCCCAATCTCAAAAATTCTGGAAAAATGCATCCACCTTCAGCTTATGCCTTTCCTTACCAAAGCACCAACTAATCACTCCAACCCAACACGGTTCCCGACCTAGCCATAGCACAATCACTGCCCTTCTCTCTTTATTAGATACAGTAAACCTTGCCTGTGATTCTGGAAAAATAGTATCAACAGTTCTAATAAATCTCTCCAAGGCTTTCGACACGGTCTCCCACACCCATCTCCTGAGCCATTTTTCTAACCTTAATCTCTCTCAGAATACCCTATACTGGTTCTCAAGTTACCTCTCAAGCTGTGAAATGGGAAAAAGGCACCTCAACCTTCCTTTCTACCCCTACTGGGGTACCCCAGGGATCCATACTCTGTCCAATGCTGTTTAACATCTTTATCACTGATTTTCACACAGCCATACCCAACACCAAAATCATACAATATGCAGATGACTCAACTTTAGTCTGCTCCGCCTCTAACCTCCCTGAGCTCCAATCAATGACTCAGACTGCCTTCTCTACCACTGAGAACTGGATGCTTCAAAACTACTTCTCTCTAAATGCCAACACATCCAAAATATTACTATTCTCTCCTTCATAATCCTTTCCTCTTGATAAAAACTCATTCTATATTATTACCCATAACAACTCAACCATAGAGGTCGCTCCCTTTGCTAAACTACTTGGGGTAACTGTAGATGAACACCTAAAATTTGATACCCGTATTCAGCAAAACGTAAAGAAAACACATGTAAAACTTGGCATCCTATACTGAAACATCCACTTTCTCTCTCCTTCTACAAGACATACTCTTGTCACTACCTATCTACTTCCCTCACTAATGTACAATGCTCCTTTACTAACAAACCTATCTTCCTCTCTCTCCTCCAAACTGGAAATCTGTTATAATAAAATTTCTAAATTCGCCACCAAAGCCAAATACTCTTCCCATCATTGTACTGCCCTCCACATGTTAAATTAGCTAGAAATCACCAACTATCTAGACTACCTCCAACTTAACTACAGCCCACAGACTAATCTTTCAACCTACTAAATGCCCTGCACTAACCAACATCCTACAACCATACACCCCACACAGAACTCTCAGATCCACTCACCAAAACCTAATCACTGTCCACAAACCTAACTGTCCTGCTGGTCACCTTCTATTATTTTTCTCCTTAGCCAAAAAATGGAATTCTCTCTCTCCTTCACTAAGGACTTGTGAAAACCTTGATAACTTTAAATCTCAGCTCCATTCCTACTGTTCCTCTAATTGGAAATGCAACTGCATGCTCCCCACCTAGCCTACTAATCACCCTACTCCATCCTGAATTACTAAATACCTGGCTAACTCTAAATGGAAGCTTATCTAACGATATTTTCATAAATGTATATATTGTAAATAGCTTATTCCCCCTTTCCTCATTCTTTCAATGAAGTTATTTCTGCCATCTTGAATATTTAAATGCCATGTAACCAAAGAACAATTCCTGTCTGCAACATGAAATGTAATTGTAATTGTAACTGTTTTTACTTTACTCTGATTGTATCTGTAACTTAACTATGTAATGCGGAGCTTTTCTCCCTGGGTCTCCACTGAAAACGGGCTCCGTGAGCCCAGTGGACCTCCCCGGTCATCAAACTGGAAATAAATAAAATAAACACAAAACTGCACTCATTGCAAACATTCTTAACCCTGTAAGATGCTGACATTTGTGCAGTCATAGAAACCTGTTTCAAAGCTGCAGAGAACACCCCAGCCATACCAGGTTACTCATCCTTTCATACATTCAGACCCCAATCTGTGGGCACCAAAGCAAAAGGAGGTGGAGTTGTAATATATATAAAAGACAAACACACCTCCAGGCTGGTCAGACAGTATGATGCACAGGAGACGCTCCAGGTGCAATTAACAATTGGCAAGACCCCTATTCAAATCATAGCTAGCTATAGGCCCCCAACTTTGACTCAAGATGCCCACTCCATCTATCTGGGCCTCTTTGAATCTGTCAAGATTCAACCCTTTACCCTGATCCTGGGTGACTTTAACTATCCAGCCATAGACTGGAAGAAATACTCATACCAAAACACAAATGCCCAGAGATTCCTTGATTTTGTCATTGCAAATGCCTTGACACCTCCACAAGAGGTGAAAATATATTGGATTTTTTATTAACCAACATAAGTAACGTCTGCTACATTCTTAGTGTCATCATCCCTGGTAAGGTCCGACCACAAAGCTGTCACTTTCGAACCCCCCCCCCCCCACCCAATCTATGTTCAAACAAAAAAATCCTCTCCAGAGCAGATTACAACCTTCTGAGGGGAAGGTATAAACAGCTTCACAGCTCACTCCCCCTCTGTAGGAACTGGCACATATGTCCAAACCTACAATAGCTGCATGGAGTCAGGAATACCTAACCGGATGAAATCATCCTCCTCCTCAAGGAAGATTAAACCTGTTTGGTGGACATCTGCAATAAATAAACTGTAGTAAATGGAAAAAAAATTGCTGTCCAGGACCAAGAAGGGACCATGTGACTAATTGGAAGCAATCTCTCCTTAGCCTGAACAACCAAATAAGAGCAATAGTGAAATCATCCAAAGCAAACTTAGAGTCCAAACTGGCAACATCTTCTAAAGACAATCATAAGGCCACCTTCACAGTCTCAAAGGAAGCACCCAGATCTGCTCAGAAGTGGTGGTCAAGGACACCCCGTATACAAATGCTGTAGATATAGCAAACTTGCTGGTTGACAGATTCAGCAAAAACTTCACCCCTCTGTCCCCCATCAGTAAATCAGGACATCTCCAGTACATGTCCCCTTCCCCTTACATCTAGGGAACCAGGTCATCATTGCTCTCTGTCAAAGGCAAAAAATACAGCCTCAATGGGAACTGATAATATCTCAGGCTGCATCCTGCATGAACACGGGCAGGAACTTGCAGCACCATTAGGCACCCTATTCAACCAAAGCCCGAGTACTGGCTTTGTCCCACCCGAGTGGAGGACAGCCACTGTCATCTCTTTGTACAAAGGTGGAGCGTCCACCGATCCAGGAAATTAGAGACCCATCCGCCTAACTAACCTGATCTCCAAGGCCATGGAGTGGATTATCATGGACCTAATTAACAAGGACACTGGCAACCTCCAAACACTTGATCCCACACAGTTTGTTTTCATCAAGGGGAGGTCCTGCCTGTTAAATTTGGTCAACTTTTTTGAGACAGTCACCAAAGGCATGGACAAGGGGAAGATGGTGCACACTGCCTACCTTGACCTTACCAAAGCATTCAGTACTGTTCCCCACTCAGGTATAATAGAGAAACTCTCACAACTGGCATCAATCCATATGTTACCAGATGGGTAGCAAACTGGCTCACTGATAGAACCGACCTAGTCAAAATTGGGGAAGCCACCTCAAGTAGTAGAACTGTAACAAGTGGTGTACCCCACGTTTGGTCTTGGGGCCTCTGTTATTTGGGATATACTTTTCGGAGGTACAGGCCAAAGCCAGTGGGCTATGGCTGACCAAGTTTGTAGACGACTGCAAGCTAGGTGTTGTCATCAATTCCCCTAGTGATGTGGACATTCTCCAAGAGGATCTCACTTAGACAAATGACTGGTGCCAGAAACATGGCCTCAAGCTGAATATCAAAAAAATGCATCATCACCCACCTTTGGGGAAAGTGACGTCCCTACAAATTATCACATTAATAATAAGGTCCTAAGTACGCACTCAGTTGTGAGCGACTTGGGCACCCTGATTGATAGCAAACTGACATTTGACCACCATATTGCCACTATTGTATGGAAAGCTTTCTGCATGACCCCCGTCATTAGTAAGGGTATCTCATCCAGGGACAAGGTGGTCATAACATCCCCTGTATTCTTCCCTTATAAGACCCAGTATTAAGTACATTGCCTCTTTCAGCATGTACCTCACAAAGCACATGCAGCAGCTGGAGAGACCACAGAGGTTCATCGCCAGGAGAATCCAAGTCCTCAAACATCTACCCCACACAGATAGGCTAAAGGCCTTGTCCCTCTACTCAGTCTCCTACAGACTCCTCAGACGTGACCTCTGTCTGGCATACAAAGCAATCTCAGACCCCGCCTTGATGGGACTGCTATATATCAGCAAGTCAGGCTTCATTCGAGTAACCCACACAGGCGACCACAACCTGGGCTGTGACATCAACAGGACTTGTTGGCAGGACAGATTTGTGTCCCAGAGACTCCCCCTTTTGTGGAATAGACTCCCTCTCTACGTCAAGTGGAGTACCTCATTAACCCTTTTTAAGCGCAACCTAGATAACTGGATGGGGAACAGAAAATACACCCCTGTGATTCCACCTGCATCTCTGCTGGACAGTGGCATCAGGTGCTGACTTGTTAGAACATGGGCTACATTTTTGGCTAGGCTTGTAAGGGCCGCAGGGTCAGTAGCCTAATAATTTCCTGTGACCAATGACCTCATTTATCACATCCATGATGATTCTTACCACGACCATACATATGAGGCTGGTAAGACCTATGGACCTGTAGTTACCCAGATCAGTGGTTGGCCATTTGTGCAGGGGAATGGATGTAGCCATCTTCCATTCCTTGGGCACAAAACCTGACTGAACGCTTCAGATGAAAAGTGATTCAAGTGAACCAGAGAGGTTATGTTTCGTGCTATTTATTAAACCTCCTAGGATGTTATTGGGGTCCACTGATGCAGTGTTTTTGGCCTTGAAAAGTGCATTGTTGATCTGTTCCCTAGTAGTGGTCCGGGGGTTGTGGTAAGCGGTATTTCCTTTGGACTATTGAGGGGGAGTGGGAGGAGAAATTTGAGCTGATCCTGTCAGCAAAAAGTTTATCAGTGGCCTCCACTTCAGTGTGGGTGATGCTATTTACAATAATTTCTGCCCATTGCTATGCATTTCCCATGAGGTTACTGACATAGCTGTAGAAAGCTCTGTGGTTGTCTTTTGCCTGTGAAGCTATTTTTAATTCAAATTTAGCCTTTGACTCCTCATGTAAGGCTACATTTGTTTTCCAACAGGACACTTCTTTTGAGTGGACTCTTACACATTCAAACTAAGTGTTTTCCTAGTTAGATGCAACACTTTAACAGATCCCTATGGCATTAGTGTTTTATTTTTATTTTTAACATTGATCACTGTGTTTCCACCTTACCAATTATATATTTTTGGTTTTCATCCTACTTTGGTTTTCACTTGCAGATTTGTACGTGTTTATTCATTTTATAATTTGTTAATTGATACAGAAACCTGATGAAGTATTTATTTGATATGAAAGCGATCTTTGTTAAATGTGGTTTAGTTTATATTTATTAATATTTATTCTGATAGATGTCGAATGGTAGATCATTTTGTTAGTTTCTTAATATAATTTGGATTATTTAGTTAGCCTATATAAAGGGCGGCCACGGTGGTGCAGCGGTTTGCGTTGCTGCCTCACAGCAAGAGGTTCTCTGGTTCGATCCTTGGCTGGGGTGCCTACTGTGCGGAGTCTGCATGTCCTCCCTGTGGTCACGTGGGTTTCCTCCGAGTGCTCTGGTTTCCTCCCACATCCCAAAGACATGCTGTAGGTGGATTGGACATTCTAAATTGGCCCTAGGTGTGAGTGTGTGCGTGTGTGTACCTTCTGTGGAAGTTGGGCGCCGGACTGGCAACTTAACACCGTAAAACTCCACCGCCAATCATGAGCGGACAGGTGATCCGCTGTGGCTACCCCTAATCGGGAAAAGCCGAAAGAAGAAGAAGTTAGCCTATATAAAGTGTAAATAAGATGGTCTTATATTATAGTTTGTCTCTAGCTTTTTACTTTCAGTTTTAGGCTCACAATCTCTGATTGCACTGTGGTGTTTAGGGGGAAGGGGGACTTGGTTAAAAGAATGATTATAATGCTTTTATTCCTCTTAACAGAACTGCCCTCTGTAACCACACCCTTGCTCCAAATAACCCTTATTATATATAAGAAAAGAATGATGTTCTTCGTGTTTCACTGTTGCAGTCATTACATTTGGGTAATCTGCTTGCAGATTGCCCTCAGTCAGCCTGATTAACAAAGTCTTGGGTCCTGCATCGGTTGCTGTCCCTTCTTCCATGATGTCAGGTCGTCAGGGGTATAAAACATGCAGCCGACATCATTACATCAGTCTTTCTTGCCGTGCGGTGCCCGAAGCAAAAGCAGTTTGCAAGTGCCAGTCGGCCGACTCCTGAAATTTTCGTTTTCGAGTTTCAGAACCGAAGTCTTCTACTTAAAGCTAAGTACCCCACTGGGGAAATTTTTTCTTGCTCCTTACCAATGTCAGTAAAAGTTAATAATTGCATTACTTGTGGAAAGCAAATACCTCATAAAGATTTTCATTCATACTGTATTCCTTGCCTAGGCCCTGACCACAATGTACCTTGCTGTCAGTTTTGTGCTTTATTTAATCAGCGCACTATCCGTCGTCTGTATATTTTTGCCTCTAAATATTTTGGTCCTCGTTTAATTATCCAGAAATGTCGTCTGTTAGCCATCCGACTACCGGGGGTTCCGAAAAAACACAAAGCTAAAGACAGAGACAGCCTGCCAAGGTCCAAAACTGCTGACGACGCTTCTCCTAAGCCAGTCGCCAGTTCGCCGGTACTCAGTGAGGCGCTTTCGCAGCCCCTGATACCCGCTACATCTGATTCGCAGGCCTCTACTGAGACCCATTCGGAGTCCGGTATGCAGCGAGATACTTCAACTATGGAACCCGCGGATGTCTCTACCTTGGATGGGTCCAGAGCCGCTGTGCAGGCACCGGCATTTGAGGGTGTATTCAGGCCTACAGACTTGCATATTAAATTGACACCTTCTTCATTACTACGGCCTTAATCTTGTTCCATGTCTAAAAAAACGATGCTCAGGCCCCTATGCCTAAAAAACAAATGATTAAAATGGCTGAAGATCTAATAACTCTAATCAGGGGTAGTCAACCCCCCCCCCCCCCGAGGCCTAGGGCTGAGCTTGATTATGACTCTTCTGATCAGGATACTGTTTCTTCTGACTCTTCTGATGACCTGGATTTGACCATACATAATTATGAGGATTCTGATGCAGAGGATTCTATTCCCTCTGCTTCCCCTCCTGAGGATTTTTCTTTTGGGGAAACTTTACATACTTTACGGGAGCATTTCCACTGGGAAAGCCAGGAATTTTCTGATTTAAAAAAGAGGCTTAGGGATTTCCTTCTTCTACCTCAGCATAGGCCTTTGGCTATACTTCCTGTACTAGAGATTGTTGATGTGTTTTCGGAATCCAGTTTGGCCCCTGATTCCCCGCCTCCTGCTCCTAGTAAACCTGACAGATGCTACAGGGTTCCTGAGTCCCACAAGTTCCTTTTTAAAAATCCTGTTGCAGATCCAGAGACTATTTCTCAGGGGCCCAAGGGCATTAAGGCTTCTACTGCTACCCCTTCTGATAGAAACTCCATGGCACTGGATAGATGGGGTAAAAAGTTTTATACTCCTGCAACCTTGGCAATCAGAGCTTTAAACTGCCAATTTCATATGTGAAAATATCAGCAACATGTTATTGGACTGCTTAAACAGAAAATTATGTTGATTCCTGACTGTGTGGAAAATAAAGATTTACAGGACTTAATGCATTCTGCTGAACAAGTTGGAAAACATACTTTGCAATGTGGTTTTGATTCTTTAGAGGCCTCTTGCAGGGCTGCTGTTACTGGGTCTGTGCTTAGAAAGCATGCTTGGCTTAAGGAACAATCTTCGCCTGATCATATTAAAGCTAAATTGTTGGATGCTCCTTTAAATCAGGACCGCCTGTTTGGCAGCAAGGCTGAAGAAGTTCTTAAAAAGATGGAAGATAATGCTAAATCTATGCAAACTGTTAAAAATTTCTTACAAGTGCAACCTCCTAGATTTAGCAGGCCCTGGCCTACTAAGAATTGGTCCTTTCCAGTCCTTTGCAGGTCCTCTCAAGCCAAACCCAGACACAGCAAAAAAAACATAGATTTCAGTCCCAGGGGACTTTCAGAACTAAGCAGTGGGGGCCTCCACTTCCAAAACTGGAAATAAGACACCCCCCTATGGTGAGCAGTCTCAATGACTTCCTTTTAAAATTCCCAAGCACTTATCTTTTGACCGCTCCTTTGGGGGGAAAGATTTTTCTTCATGCAAAGAACTGGGAACTCGTAACCCAGGACAAATGGGTTTTAAATATAGTGTCCCAGGGATACAGATTTCATTTCCACACATTGCCAACACCAAATGGGTGGCCAGACCTGCCCACAAAATCAAGTACTGTCCCTCTTACGCATCGGGGGTATTCAGCTGGTGCCAGAGGAGGAAAAGGGACAAGGTTTCTACTCCAGACTTTTCCTGGTACCCAGAAAAGACAAATCATGGCATCCAATCCTGGACCTGTCTACTCTAAACACCTTTCTGGAGATTCCAAAATTCAAGATGCTGAGGCTTCACCAATTACTTCCTATGCTAGGCAAAGACATCTGGTTGGCAACACTAGATTTAAAAGACTCATACCTGCACATCCCAATCAGGGAATCTTGCAGAAGATACCTACGCTTCAAAGCAGGCTACATACATTGTTATCTGTAGTGTCCTTTGGCTTGTCTACTGCGCCCAGGGTATTTACAAAGTGCCTGGCTCCGGTAATTGCATTTTGCAGGTAAAGAAGTATTCAAATATACCCATACCTGGACGATTGTCTAATTCAGGCCGAAAACCAGGACATACTTTTAAATCATCTGGCATTTGTAAAAAGGGTTTAACTTGTCTGGGGTACACCATAAACGAAAAGAAATCACAACTGGTACCCTGTCAACAAATTACATTCCTGGGTGCAAGCTTGAATACAACTGCCCAGATGGGCTTACCTCACGCCAGAAAAGCAAATTCATATGGTAACCTACTTCAAACAAGTGGCCACAAAAACCCTTCTATAGCTGCAAGACAAATACTGCAAGCCTTGGGGTACATGGCCTCTTGCATTCTTCTAATTCCATATGCAAGACTGCATATGAGGAAACTACAGTGGTATCTAAAAAGTCTGTGGAGTCAACATTCTCACAGCCTGGAAACAATGATTTCTATCATACCTTGCCTATGTCTGGAGTTCCTCTGGTGGGCAGAAGCCTGCCACCAAAACAAGGGACTACCATTCACACTACCCCCTGCCGTCCAAACCCTAACTACAGATGCATCAGACTATGCATGGGGGGCTCACTTGGCAGGGAAATGCATTAAGGGTAAATGGAATCCAAATCAAATGCACCTACATATCAATCAAAAAGAAATGTTAGCTGTACAGAATGCTCTGACAGCCTTCAAGGACTACATTCTTCCAGGACAACTAATGGTAAAGACGGACAACACCACGGTTATGTGGTACATAAACAAGCAGGGGGGTACACATTCCTACCTCTCTGCAGACTAGCCATGGCATTGTGGAACACAGCTTTGAACTACCAAGTGCACCTACAAGCTCAGTTCCTGCCAAGAAAATTGAATACACTGGCAGATGGACTAAGCAGAAACCTCATGGACCCACATGAGTAGAAACTGGAACCAAGGATTTTCAACATATTGACAAGCGAATGGGAGAGCCCAGACATAGATCTATTTGCCTCCCCCAGAACTTCCAGTTGGACAAGTTTTGCACAAGGACTCCCCACAAACAAGCCTGGAAAGTGGATGCTCTTTCCTTCAGCTGGAAAAACCTATCAGTCTACGCCTTCCCCCCGCTGCCTCTACTCTCCAAAGTTCTACTAAAAGTCAAACAGGACAAACCAAGAATGATCTTGATTGCTCCAGACTGGCCATGCCAACACTGGTACCCCCTCCTGCGCAGTTTGTCGCAGTTACTTCCATGGAACCTGCCTCAGACTCCTTCCCTGCTGTCTCAGCAGGAGAACCAAATTCTGCACCCTCTGCTTCCAACATTGAACCTTGCAGCCTGGCTAATCACTTAAATTCACCCCTATCATCCCTCAGCAAACCTGTGATGGATGTCATCTTAGAGGCAAGGAGACCTAGTACTAGAAAATCTTATGCTGAAAAATGTAAAAGATTCTGTGCCTGGAACCAATCTAAAGGGATGAGCACAGTGGCACCCAATTTACCTCAAGATTTGGCAATACTTAACTGAGATGCTTCACAAGGGCCTGTGCTTTTCTTCCATTCAAATCCACACCTCAGCCATTTCAGCTCATTATAACACAGAGCCTCCCCTCTTCTCTCATCCTCGGCTCAAGCAGTACCTCAGAGGGGCCAAAAACTTGAGATCACCCAGGAGAGCTCCAACTCCCGCCTGGGACCTTAACTTTGTATTGGAGAAACTCACTCTACCTCCTTTCGAGCCAGCTGCTACTGCAGACTTAAAATTTCTTTCTTGAAAAACAGCTTTCCTTTTAGCAATCACTTCAGCTAGAAGGATATCTGAATTACAGGCTCTTATGGCAGTGGAGCCTTTCATCATCTTTCATGCGGACAGGGTGTCACTCAGGACCAATCCATCCTTCATGCCCAAGGTGGTATCCAGTGTGGCTTTTAATCAGTCCATTCATTTGCCAACCTTCTTTCCCAATCCACAGAACAAAGGGGAACGGATTCTGCATTCCTTGGATGTGCACAGAAAACTTAGATTCTATTTGGACAGGACTAAACCTCGAAGAAAATCGGAACAACTGCTGGTAGCATTTGCTGCAGGGGCAGAGGGAAAAGCTATTTCAAAACAAACCATTTCTAAATGGATAAGCCATTGCATTCATTTCCGCTATAAGCACCATGGAAAACCTGTCCCCTAGAGGATCAGATCTCAGTCCACCAGAGCTGCATCTACTTCTGCAGCCTTTCTCAGAGGTGTTCCTACCAGGGACATCCTAGAAGCTACTACTTGGAGTTCTGTACATACTTTCACCAAGCATTATCATTTGCCAATTTTCTCTAAATCCAGAGCTGGCTTTGCCACAGCTGTCTTGCAGGGCCTTATTGCTGGCCCTAATGCTATCTAATCTCCTCCTCCCAACCACAGCTTTGGGAATCTACCCAAATGTAATGACTGCAACAGTGAAACACGAAGAACATAGTACAGTTGTGTAGACTTACTATAAATGTAGATGTTCGAGTGTATTCACTGTTGCAGTCCTGGTTACCCTCCCTCCGGCCCCCTAACTTCTTCTGGCTATACCTCTACTTTCCTTTACTATGCTTAAAAGCCTTTTTGGTGTATTTGTTTTTTGTTGGAGGTATACCTATGTGTTTTTATGTTTATTTGCTGCCCATTGGGGGGGGCACCTGACATCTGGGGCAAGAAAATCTGATGTAATGACTTTGGCTGCATGTTTTATACCGCTGACAATCTGACGTCATGGAAGAAGGGACAGCAACCGACACAGGACCCAAGACTTTGTTAATCAGGCTGACTGAGGGCAATCTGCAAGCAGATTACTCAAATGTAATGACTGCAACAGTGAATACGCTTGAACCTCTACATTTATGGTAAGTGTACACAACTGTACTTTTTTGATGCTTTTCATTATACTCAACTAGGATCGGTTGTTTGCATGCTTCAATAAAGACTATTCCATTTTTAACTCAGAAGTGGACTACCTACCATTTTTAACTCAACTGTGGGCTACCTACTACTTAATATTCTATTATTTTGTAGCACATATTTTACACTTAGATTTTTATTAATGAACTAGGTGTTCAACAATTTAGGAAGTGAACATCACATCATCCACACTGCAAAGCCTCTTCTTGGTTTGAAGTATTAATTAACCCTCTTAGCTGCCTGTTTAGATTAGTCAGTGAGTGGGCTTTTAGTATGTATGGCGTTATTCCTCCTACACTTGACCAAGATTTTCTTTTCTTTTGATGTGTAACTGATTGATACTGTGACTCCACTAGGGGTGGTGTGCCTTTTAAATTTGTTTTATTCTTCAGAGTGGTCACATCTCAATCTACACATCTATCAATATGGCTGTACAAAGATTTTGTAAATACCTCACCATATGCTGTGGTGCTTGGAATTTAGCCAAGGTGTTGCTTAGCACAATGGGGTTAGCTATGGAATAGTTCCTAAAGTTTTTTAGTTTCGCTGGATCTTCAGATTTAATTTTTGTTTCAAATAATACTGCCTTATGGTCAGATCTGACAAGCAATGGTACTACATTGAGTGAGGAACATTGGCCCCGATATTCAGGACTACAAAGTCAAGGATATTTGTATCTCTGGTAGGAGAATGGACCAACAGTTCCAGGATTTTGGTATTAACAAAGTTTAGGAATTGCTGGGCTTGTGCATTGGAAGTGGTGTAGGATTCCCAGTCTGTGGAGGGGTATTTGAGATCCCCCATGAATATTGTACTGGGTTGAATGATAAGAGAGACTAGTACATTGAGATGGGTAGTATGGGTTTCCTGGAACATATAGGGGGACCGTCCTTGCTGCAAGGATATGGTATGCACACTGTTTATGGTAAGTTGCATATGTATGAGTTCCATTGGGTCATACGATTTAACTAGTCTGGCTGTGAGGTTGTTTTTAATGTAGACTGAGACTCCTCCACCTTTAGTTTCCTCCTGTATACTAGGTGGTCTAAAGGTGTGAAAGGCATAATAACCTTGCATTACTGGGGTACTTGTTAGCAACTTTCAACCATGTCTCCATTACTGCACAGATGTTTATATTCTCCAGCGAGTGGAGTTTCTTGTTAAGACTTTTAGCATTGAGCAGTACCATCTTCAGACATTCCTTCATATGTTCAGTTAAGTTGGTAGGTTTATCAGTTTGGCATTGCCTTACAAAAAAAAAAGGCACTATGGGAGTGGAAAGGTCTTTGTCAATAACTGAAAACCTAGAGTAGATAAATGCAGTCTGTCAACCATGTCTTCCCAGGCCGTCAAATATTGTCCCTCTTGGATTAACACCGGAAGCTAAATCACCTGTAAATCAATCATTTTCTATTGGTAATGTGGCATCATCCTTGGAGAAGGTGGTATGCTGCTCATTGCTAGGCTCATACCTGCCTGAGACACACAGTCTGTGAGCTCGATCATGTCTCGCTTCATATAGTCAAGGGAAGTACATCTCAGGTCATTAACACCCACATGGACTATGACAGAGTCGTACTGCTACGTGTGTTTCAGTGACCTGAGTTCCTATGTGACTGGATCCTAGCCCCGGAAAGGCAACTAACTGTGACTTTCTCATTACTCAGCCTGTTAGGGGATATTGATGTGCTTCTTTATAGACTTATCAGTTTTGCTGTCCAATGGTTTACCTTAAGGGCTTAGCAGTAGAGGTATTGGATACAGTGTTACTGTGTGTGTGGTGTTTCACTGGAGTGTTTTCGTGATGGCTGAGGATCCTTTCTTTGACTGTACTGTACGGGAGGTCTTAGTGTTTTAGGAAGGTTACCTGTAAGTGCATCAGCATTAGTTTTATGCGTAGGGTCTTTACCCTGCACACTAGGCAGGGTGTGTCACTGACAATCTCTGTAGGATTCTTTTTGGTTGTATGAGAGAGCTTTGCCTCCAGCATTAAAGTGTATTTACATCTGTCACATACTTTATTTGTTTTGTTAAAAATGAGTGGGTTGTCAGTGTACATGAGGCAGTTGCTACAGTGCCTTGGAATACTTACCTCAACCACAAAGGCCACTGAGAGTGTCGGAAGTGCATATCCATGGCTACTGATCTACTAGAGAGGAGTGAGGGAAACTTAAAGATTGACTAGATCAATACGACCAGGAACTTGATGAGCATCAGTCAGTTATGTGCAAACTAGATGCTGTAGTAGTTAAAAATCTGTCCAGACAGTAATGCCACAAGAGTGTAAACCACAAACCTTCCAAATGTAAAACAACTGGTATGGAGCCCAAGTGCTTAAATCAGAACATAGACACTTAGAATAACAGCCACAATAAGCCATTCCCAGCAATTCCCAGCTGAGAAGGGTGGAGGCTAACAAACCGTCTCAATGTAAAAGAACTGGTTTGGAGCCCAAGTGCTTAAACCAGAACTAAGACACTTTAGAATAACTGACAAAGTAAGCCGTCAACTGGTAATTCCCAGCTCAGAAGGGTGTAGGCTGTCCTCTCCTGCCACAAGAGTGTAGACCACCAATCTTCTTTATGTACAATAACTAGTTTGAAGCCCAAGTGCTTAAATCAAAACCAAGAGGCATAGAATAACAGTTGCATTGTAATCAGGTTACTAACAAGCTCTAAGAAATGCAGCAGATTAAATGCAACTGAACACTTTAAGAACATCCAACAAAAAAAAAAAAGCTAAATAAAATAGGATGAAGTGGCATTCGAAAGACATGAGTGAATGGGCATGCCTTTGTTGAAGGTTGGGCGTCGGGCTAGCACCTCAGCACCATAAAATCGACTGCCAGTCATTAGTGGACCGGAGTTTCATTGTGGCGACCCCTAACCGGGAAAAGCCGAAAGAAAAACAACAACAAATACAGTACAAACAGCTGAATACAGTGCTTTCTTGTTAGTAAGTGGAAAGGGAGGAAACAGAAGATAATTCAAGTTTGAGACTAAGGAGGAAGGCCTTCCCAGCTGATCTCTCAGTGCTCATTAGAATGAGTTGATAAGATGGGACTGGGAGGAACTTCCAAAATCAGATGTACAGTAGGAGCAGGCAACTCAACAGCCACCAACTTTAAAAGTACAAAAACAGAATGGTGGGTGGGAAAAAAATCAGATGCAGACAGAGATCAGTAATACTCGGACACAGAACAGCAAGTCAAACAAGTACTACAGCTAAATAAAGATGCCACTAAGTATTTGTAGTTAAATGAAGAATGCTGTTTCTCAGCTCCTCCCACTAATTAGCTGGATGCTATTTATTGTCTGCAAAAATAATTCATTTCTTAACTGACCCTAGCCAACAAAAAACTTAAAACAAAATGTAATATAAGAAAAAGATTAAAAAAATAGTAACCAAACTTTAAACGATTAACTTCAATCCAAAATCAAATGCAGACAGAGAACAGCAAGTCAGACGAGCACTATGGGGCAAGGTATTCTCCTATTAAAGTTCAACTAGCGGCCTTTTTAAATTTACACTAAGGAGAGAATCATTCTTCATTGGTTTCCTGGAGATTATGCAAGGCCTTCCTTAAAAGTACCTTTTTACTCTGGCCCTCAGTTAAAGATTCTGCATCCCCTTGGGATTTGACTGTTCTCATACAGGCTCTTACCCATCCTCCCTTTGAGCCTTCCACTAAGATTGCCCTTAAGTTCTTGTCTTGGAAAACAATTTTTCTAGCTGCTATAACTTCAGCTAGACAAGTATCTGAACTCCAAGCCCTCTCCGCAAGACCTCCATACCTGATCTTCCATAACGATAGGGTCCCATTACGCACAAACCCATTCTTTCTACCTAAGGTGTCTTCTGAATCCAACTTAAATCAGGTCATCACTTTACCTGTGTTCTTTCCTAAGTTCTCAAACAAAGGATAATAATATGCTTCATCTTCTGGATATGCATCCACAGCTTAGGTTTTATTTGCACAGAACACAAGATT
Source organism: Protopterus annectens (assembly GCF_019279795.1). NCBI lineage: Eukaryota > Metazoa > Chordata > Ceratodontiformes > Protopteridae > Protopterus > Protopterus annectens. The sequence goes on along the minus strand of NC_056750.1, from coordinate 98,861,267 downwards.
TCAGGAAATCTGATCAATTGCATCATTTTCCAAAAACAAATTGGGTAAGGCAGTTTCTAAAGTAACTCTAGCCAAATGGTTAACTGATTGTATATTCTTTGTCTATAAACAAAGAGGTTTAGTTTTACCCAAGCCCCCCCAAATCACACTCCATGAGATCTGTAGCCATCTCATCAGACTTTTGGTCAAGAGTGTGTATAGATATTTGTTCAGCTGCTACTTGGTCCAGTGCTCATACTTTTATTGTTCATTAAAAGTTATATATACTGTCCAGAAATTGGGTAGCATTTGATTCCGATGCACTCCAAAATATCCTTCTGTTAGGACCACCCAAGGTTCATCTTTCTGGAGACTGTACCATCAGTTGAGGAATTAATTAAAATGACAATGTCAAATACAAAGGTTATGTACTCACAATAACGATGCATCTGTGTTGTCCATTTTCATTCTTCCTCAACCCCCTTCCAACCCTCTTCCCTCTTTCTTAGTGAAGGGTTGTCTTTTTGGGAACTCACTTGTTCCTTTCTTTGAGTTCTAGCCGTTATGTATGTTCTTATCTTGTTTATTTTTTATAGTAGAGTGTCATATATATGATACTGTTGGGGCAGCAAACTCAATCTGAGGTATAGGAGAGTGGGGCATTATGGGTAAAGGGAGAAGCTCAAGAACTGGATCCGTGAGTCTAGTAAAAGCAGCTGAGTTGGATACGAGACGTATCAGTTGAGGAAGAATTAAAATGGACAAGAAAGATGCATTGTTACGGTGAGTACATAACTTTTGATCCGATGTTGTTAATCTTCTTTCCATTCATCACTGATGGGTTCGGTTCCGAGCCCTCAGAACCGAGTCGGCTTATTACCAAGCTCACGCCAGCCAAAAAAACTCTCGAGCTAAGTCTCTACCCAGAATACCCTTCTCCGTGTTACCTCAGATCTCGTTTGCCACATAGCTGTAAAGCCGCGTTTCAGCCAAGCTCTCAGCTAAGTTAAATCTTTTTTGACATTTGTGTAAAAACTTTTGGATATCTTAATATTTTACCAAACCTTTAGGATTGTTAGTGTCTTTTCCTTGGTCTAACCTTATCCTTTTTATTCTATCCGTTTTTACCACTGGTAAACTCCAAGTACCATCGTTGGTACAGACTTTTCCCTTACCCTTGTGATATTTCTTCAATACCATAGCTGGTATTGTTTCTCCTGTTTAATCTGTTAGCTTTTATCTTTCTTCAGGTGTCTCTTCATACAGTGTATTGTTATATTGGTGAATTTCTTGTGATATTCTTGTGATTTTTTTGAACGGATTTGACTTCTCTATTATTGGATTATACATTTGGTTGTGGTGTCCTTTCTACCAAGATGTCGGATAAGAAGGGTACTTCAGGCTTTAAGCATTGTACTTCTTGTAAGGGCAGGTTACCTAACAGTGATTTGCATGATGACTGTGTACACTGTTTGGGAGTGGCTCACCTTTCGGTGCAGCCTCCATGTGATATTTGTTAGAACTTCAGCCAGCGCACTCTTAATGAGTGCAAAAATAAACTCATTCTGAAAGGGTTACTCAAGTCTCCCTTCTTAGAGGCCATTTTTGCAATGTAGGTCTCAACCCCTCCTTCTAAGGACAAAAAGAGATCCCATTCTGTTCCTTCTTCACCATTGGGTGATCAGAGCAAACCTGGGAAATCTAAGGTCCCCTATGTTATCGTTGGAGCATAAATCTGCCTCTTTGGCTCTGCCTTCTTCGGCTCCAACTGTCTCAGAACCTTCGATACCTGTTTTGGCACAGGTCCTGCCTCTGCCACCAACCATTGATCTTACTACTCCTATTTCAGCTTTGGCTCAGGGAACACCTTCGACTATGCCATCAGTTTCCATTTTGGAACCGACTGATGTTCTTCGTGTTTCACTGTTGCAGTCATTACATTTGGGTAATCTGCTGGCAGGTTTCCCTCAGTTGGCCTGATTAACAAAGTCTTGGGTCCTGCATCAGTTGCTGTCCCTACTTCCATGACACCAGGTTGTCAGGGGTATAAAACATGCAGTCGACACCATTACATCAGTCTTTCTTGCCACGCAGTGCCCAAAGCAGAAGCAGTTCACAAGTGCCGGTCGTCCGACTCCTGAAATTTTCGTTTTCGAGTTTCAGATCCGAAGTCTTAAACTAAAAAGCTAAGTACTCCGTTGGGGAAACTTTTTCTTGCTCCTTACCGATGTCAGTAAAAGTTAATAATTGCATTACTTGTGGGAAGCAAATACCTTATAAGGATTTTCATTTGTACTGTATTCCTTGCCTAGGCCCTGACCACAACTTACCTTGCTGTCAGTTTTGTGCTTTATTTAATCAACGCACTATCTAACTTCGGTACATTTTTGCTTCAAAATATTTTGGCTTTAATTATCCAAAAATGTCGTCAGTTAGCTATCCGACTACCGTAATACCTTAAAAACGCAAAGAAAAAGACAGAGACAGGCCGTCAAGGTCCAAAACTGATGACGACGCTTCTTCTAAGCCAGTCGCCAGTTCGCCGGTATTCAGTGAGGCACTTTCACAGCCCCTGATACCCGCTACTTCTGATTTGCAGTCCTCTACTGAGACCCATTCGGAGTCCGGTATGCCACAAGATGCTTCAATTTTGGAACCCGCGGATGCCTCTACCTTAGATGGGTTTGGAGCCGCTGTGCAGGCACCGACTTCTGAGGGTGTTTTCAGGCCTACAGATTTGTATATTAGACCAATGCCATCTTCAAAACTAAGGCCAAAATCTACACCTATGCCTAAAAATCCGATGCCTGGGCCACATGTGCAGGCCCCTATGCCTAAAAAACAAATGATCAGAATGGCTTAAGATTTAATTACTCTGATCAGGGGTAACCAACCCCCCCCCCCCCTTCTAAGAGGCCCAGGCAAGACATTGATTATGAATCTTCTGAACAGGATTCTATTTCTTCTGACTCTTCTAATGAACAGGATTTGTCTATACCTACTTATGAGGACTCTGATGCAGAAGATTCCATTCCTTCTGCTTCTCTCCGAGGATTTTTCTTTTGGGGAAACTTTACATACCTTAAGGGAACATTTCCACTGGGAAAGTCAGGATTTCTCTGAATCTAAAAAGAGACTTAGGGATTTTCTTCCTCTTCCTCAGCATAGGCCTTTGGCTATACCTCCTGTTCTAGACATTGTTGATAATGTTTTTTTAGAATCTAGTATGTCTCCTGATTCTCTGCCTCCGGCTCCTTGTAAGCCAGACAGATACTACAGGTTCCTAACTCCCACAAATTCCTTTTCAAAAATCCCATTGCAGATCCTGAAACCATTTCTCAGGGTCCCAAAGGCATTAAGGCTTCTACTGCTAAAAATCCTACCCTTTCTGATAAAGATTCCAGGGCTCTGGATAGATGGGGTAAGAAGGTTTACACTTCTGCAAATTTGGCAATCAGGGCTTTAAGCTGTCAATTTCATATGCTTACATATCAACAGCATGTCATGGGACTGCTTAAACAGAAAATTATGTTAATTTCTGACTGTGTGGAAAATAAAGATTTACAGGATCTATTGCATTCAGCTGAACAAGCTGGAAAACATACTTTGCAATGTGGTTTTGATTCTTTGGAGGCCTCTTGCAGGGCTGCTTTAACTGGGTCTGTGCTAAGAAGGCATGCTCGGCTCAAAGAGCAAACTCTGCCTGATCATGTTAAAGTAAAATTGTTGGATGCTCCTTTACAACAGGACCGTCTCTTTGGTAATAAGGCTGAAGAAGTTTTAAAAAAGATGGAAAATAAAGCTAAATCTATGCAAACTGTGAAAGATTTCTTACAAGTGCGACCTCCAAGATTTAGTAGGCACTGGCCTACCAAGAACTGGTCCTTTCCAGTTCCTTCGAGAGCCGCTCGTCAAACCTAGACATTCCAAAGGCTCCAGGTTTCAGTCACAAGGGACTTTTAGAACAAAACAATGGGATGCCTCCTCCTCCTCCAAATCTAGAAACAACAAGACACCTCCCTATGGTAAGCAGTCTCAATGACTTCCTTTTACACTTACCAGGCACTTACCTTTTAGCCGCCTCTTTAGGGGAAAACTGGCAATTCATGCAAGAAGCTGGCAACTTATAACCCAGGACAAATGGGTTTTATAGTATCCCAGGGATACGGATTTCATTTCCACATGTTGCCAATCCCAAACGGATGGCCAGACCTGCCCCCAAATCAGTTGGCATAGGCCCAGAAACAAGTACTGTCCCTCATGAACATGGGGGCTATTCATCCAGTACCAGAAGAGCAAAAGGGACAAGGTTTCTATTCAAGACTTTTCCTGGTACCCAGAAAAGACAAATCATGGCGTCCAATTCTGGACTTATCTACTGTAAACACATTTCTGGACATTCCAAAATTCAAGATGCTGACTCTTCAACAGTTACTTCCTATGCTAGGCAAAGATGCCTGGTTGATAACTCTAGACTTAAAAGAGGCTTACCTGCATATCCCAGTCAGGGAATCTTGCAGAAGATACCTCTGCTTTAAAGCAGGCTACTTGCATTACCAGTTCACTACACTGCCCTTTGGCTTATCTACTGTGCCCAGGGTCTTCACAAAGTGCCTGGCTCCAGTAATTGCATTTTGCAGGCAAAGAAATATTCAAATATATCCATACCTGGACGATTGTCTAATTCGGGCAGAAAACGGGGATATTCTTCTAAAACATCTGGCTTTTGTAAAAAGAGTTCTAACTTGTCTAGGGTTCACTATAAATGAAAAGAAGTCACAACTGGTACCCTCTCAAAAAATTACATTCCTGGGTGCAAGCTTGAATACAACTGCCCAGATGGCTTACCTAACTAACGCCAGAAAAGCAAATTCATTTGGTAACTTACTTCAAACAGGTGGCCACAAAAACCCTGCTATCTGCAAGACAAATTCTGCAAGCCTTGGGGTTCATGGTCTCCTGCATTCTTCTAATTCCATATGCAAGACTCCATATGAGGAAACTTCAGTGGTACTTAAAAAGTTAATTTGGTCAACATTGTCACAGCCTGGAAACAATGATTCCTGTCATACCTTGCCTGCAACTAGAGTTCATATGGTGGGCAGAGGCCTGCCACCAAAACAAGGGACTGCCATTCACTCCACCTCCTGCCGCCCAAACCCTAACTACAGACGCATCAGACTATGCTTGGGGGGGCTCATTTGGCAGGGAAGTGCATTCAGGGCAAATGGAGCCCAAATCAAATGCACCTTCATATCAATCAAAAAGAAATGCTAGCTGTACAGAATGCACTGACAGCCTTCAAGGACTACCTTCATCCAGGACAATTAATGATAAAGACAGACCACACCATAGTTATGTGGTACATAAACAAGCAGGGGGGTACACACTCCTACCCCATTTGCAGACTAGCCATGGCATTGTGGAACACGGCCTTGACCTATCAAATACAACTACAAGCTCAGTTCCTACCAGGAAAGCTGAATACTCTGCAGACGAACTAAACAGAAATCTCATGGATCCACATGAATGGAAACTGAAACCACGGATTTTCAACATGTTGACATGCAAATGGGGGAGTCCAGGCATAGATCTTTTTGCCTCAGCCCAGAACTATCAGTTGGACAAATTCTGCACAAGAACTCTTCACAAAAAAGCCTGGAAAGTGGATGCTGTATCCTTCAGCTGGAAAAACCTATCAGTCTGTGCCTTTCCCCCTCTGCCTCTGCTCTCCAAAGTTCTACTAAAAGTCAAACCGGACAAACCAAAAATGATTTTGATTGCTCTAGACTGGCCTAGCCAACACTGGTACCCGCTCCTGCGCAATGTGTCACACCTTCCACCGTGGCACCTGCCTCAGACACCTTACTTACTGTCTCAGCAGAGCAACCAAATTCTGCACACTCAGCTCCAATCTTTGAATCTTGCAGTGTGGCTAATCACCTAAATTCACCCTTAGCATCCATCAGCAAACCTGTGATGGATGTCATTTTGGAGGCAAGAAGGCCTAGTACTAGAAAATCTTATGCTGACAAATGGAAAATATTCTGTGCCTGGAATCAGTCACAAGGGTTAAGCACAGCAGTGCCCAATATTCCTATATTCTAATATATATTCCAATATATTACAATACTTAACTGAGATGCTTCACAAGGGCCTGTTTTTTTTCTTCCATAAAAATCCATGCCTCAGCCATTTCAGCTCATTACAACACAGAACCTCCCCTCTTCTCTCATCCTCTGCTAAAGCAGTATCTCAGAGGGGCCAAAAACTTAAGACCACCCAGGAGAGCTCCGACCCCTGCCTGGGACCTCAATTTTGTATTGGAAAAACTCACTCTCCCTCCTTTCCAGCCAGCTGCTACTGCATACTTAAAATTTCTCTCCTGGAAAACAGCTTTCCTTTTAGCAGTCACTTCAGCTAGAAGGATTTCTGAATTACAGGCTCTTATGGCAGTGGAGCCTTTCATCATTTCTCATGCGGACATGGTGTCTCTCAGGACCAATCCATCCTTCATGCCTAAGGTGGTATCCAGTGTGGTTCTTAATCAGACCATTCATTTGCCAACTTTCTTTCCCAATCCACAGAACAAGGGGGAGCGAATTCTGCATTCATTGGATGTACACAGACAACTTAGATTTTACTTAAACAGGACAACATCTCAAAGAAAATCTGAACAACTACTGGTGGCATTTGCTGCAGAGGGAAAGGCTATTTCAAAGCAGACTATTTCCAAATGGATAAGCCATTGTATTCGTTTCTGCTATGTGAACAATGGTAAAACTATCCCCCAGGGGATCAGATCTCATTCCACCAGGGCTGCATCTACTTCTATAGTCTTTCTCAGAGGTGTTCCTACCAGAGACATTCTAGAAGCTGCTACCTGGAGCTCAGTTCATACATTCACCAAACATTACCATTTACCTTTCTTCTTTAAATCTATAGCTGGCTTTGCCACTGCTGACCTGCAGGGCATTATAGCTGGTCCTAATGCTGTATAATTTCCTCCACCTTACCATAACTTTGGGAATCAACCCAAATGTAAAGACTGCAACAGTGAAACATGAAGAACATAGTACAGTTGTGTACACTTACCATAAATGTAGATGTTCGAGTGTATTCACTGTTGCAGTCTTGGTTACCCTCCCTCCAGCCCCCTATTTTTCGCTGACTATACCTATACTTTGTTTCACTATGCTTATAAGCCCTTTTGGTGTATTTGCTTTTGGGATTGGAGGTATATTTTTTTGTATTTTTAATTTTATTTGCTCCCAATTTGGGGGGCACCTGATGTCTGGGGCAAGAAAAACTTATGTAATGGCGTCGGCTGCATGTTTTATACCCCTGACAACCTGACGTCATGGAATAAGGGACGTCAACCGACGCAGGACCCAAGACTTTGTTAATCAGGCCGACTGAAGGCAACCTGCCAGCAGATTACCCAAATGTAATGACTGCAACAGTGAATACACTCGAACATCTACATTTATGGTAAGTGTAGAAAACTGTACTTTATTGTATGCTATTCTACTGATTTTAGCCAAAAAATCCCAAGAATCAATTAGAATGTGGTCAAATAGCCCATAGAAGGGTTTCAACTTTACATGTGCAAAGACCCCAAGGGGCTGGGGCTTTGATCCACCTAAAACAACTATTAGCTTAAAGAGGATCATTAGCATTTTTATGGGTCTTGGGTATACCAAAATTCCCCAGAATAATGTTTTTTTTTTACCATAAAATAATTATATAGATTCTGCTCAATGGCACCCTGCAATAAATTATCCTCCAAGACCCAATCAGTCTGTTTATATGCCACACCTATTTCACCTCTTGATACTTGAGAATACCTACCATCAGTATTTAACAATTCTAACATCTTTCTGCTATAATTCCATTGTTCCATAAGAACAAGACAGTCAAGAGGAGAAGGTAAACACATGCACCATACTCATCACATAATCCCTCAAAACCTACACCACCAAAATACACACACACAGAAGCACAAACACATGCCTACATTCGCGGAGACTCTCAATAAAAATCTGCCCAAACAAGTCAGACCTCCAAAGCAGAAATGCAAGGAACCTCCACCCCCCAACACAACCCAAGTGACACATAGCCCACAAACTCAGTGTGCCAGTCAACTACAACCCATAAGGCATAACATACCCAACACTCTAGTCATAGGTGACTGTATAGTCAGAGACACTGATGTTCCACTCACCAGGCTAAACAAGGAGAAAGTTACTGTCAGCTGCATGTAGGGTGCCAGTATCCGCCACATAACGCACACACTCAAGTCATTCCACAACAAGTACAAATATGACTCGGTCATTGTCCATGTTGGTGTGAATGACCTGAGACGTACTTCCCTGGACTACATGAAAAGAGACATGGAGGAGCTCTCCGATCTTGTAGCTCAGGCAGGTATGTCCCTAGCCCTGAGTAGCATCCTGCCATCACCCAGAATGATACCACAGTACAAGGACAAAATGATTGACTTCAACAATTGGCTAAGCTTCTGGTGTCCTTCTAAGAGAATCCAGTATCTGTCTGCCTGGGATGACATGATCGACAGACCACGATGCTTTGCCAGAGATGGCCTGCACCTGTTGCCCTTGGGATTCCATATACTGGCAAAGGCTCTTGCCACCCCTATAGTGCCCTTTTTAGGGAAGGTTCAAATGACAAATTCACCACTGTAACAGGTACAAGCAAGCAAAATCTGAGGGTAATGCTACTCAATGCTAGAAGTCTAAACCTCAAAATGCACTCACTCGAGGCACTCCTTAAAATGGAGAACATCAACATCTGTGCAGTGACAGAGACCTGGTTCAAAGCTCCAGAGAGCACCCTGCTTTAGGCTATAATTCATACCACACCTTTCGGCCATCTGACCCGGACCGAAACACTAAAGGCAGAGGCGTGTCCATATTCATTAAGGATATCCACACCTCCAAGCTAGTTGCGCAGCATAATGCATCCGAGATTATCCAAGTTCAACTAACTCTGGGCAAGACCGCAATCCAGATTGTAGCATGCTACAGACCCCCCCCCCACCATGCCCCAGGATTCTCACTCCTCTTTTCTTGATACACCGGAAAATATTAGGGTACAACCAGACACCCTAATAATGGGTGATTTCAACTACTCCACTATTAACTGGGAAAACTACTCATGTAGCAAATCTTTTGCTCATTGTTTTCTGGAATTCATAAATTCCAATGCCTTGGATCAACTTATCCACACCCCCACCAGGGGCAGCAATATCCTAGACCTAGTCATCACCCACATGGGTGACCGGTATTCCACACCAGAGGTCAATTCCTTGTTGGTCAGATCTGACCACAAGCTAATCACCCTAGACATCCACGTCCCACCCCCACTCCCCTTTAGAGAAACAACAGTTAAAAAAATTCTACAAAGCCAACTTCATGCTTCTTAAGACAGAAGTGGCAAACTTCACAACACCCATACAGATGGACAGTAGAGGTATGACTGATGAATCCTACACAAATGCACTTTATAAGCACTTACACGATCACATGGATCGTGCTACCCCTAACAGAACCAAGATGCTATCCTCCAAAAAAAGGAAGCCAATCTGGTGGCTTTCTGCCATAAACAAACTCTACAACAGAAGAAATTAACTGTTGCAAAAAAAGAGTAAAATCCCATGATTGGAGGAACTCCCTGGTCAGCGTCAGTAAGAAGCTGAGATCCCTCATAAAATCCTCCAAAGCTAGTTATGAAAACAAAATCCCCACTGATTCTAAAGACAACCACAAAGCATTCTATAGCTATGAAAAGAATATCAATGGCAACACTCAGATCTGCTGTGAGTTACAGCACAATGGCACTAAATATACAGAACCAACTGATATTGCCAACATCCTGGCAGATAGGTTCAGTGCTAACTTTACCCCTCTAACCCCCTAAAGGGCCCATCTCTATACTGGAAGAATGCCACGTTCCTTTAATCATGGCTGCACAGATAAAAACCTCACTCTCCAAAGCCAAGAACACTGCATCCATGGGACCTGACAACATCCCAGGCTGTCTTCTACATGAACTACAGAATGAACTGGCACCCCACCTAAGTACCATGTTCAGTCATAGCCTCACCTCAGGTTTTGTGCCCATTGAATGGTGCACTGTGATGGTTATCCCACTCCACAAAGGGGGAGCCATGACAGACCCCGGGAACTACTGCCCCATTAGCCTGACAATCCTGGTCAGCAAGGCCATGGAACTCATAAACAAAGACATTGGAGATCTCCAAACTCTGGACCCCACACAGTTTGGGTTTGTAAAAGGCAGATCATGTCTCCTAAATCTGATAGACTTCTTTGAAGCAGTCACCAAAGCCATAGATGAGGGTAAGGTGGTTCACACAGCCTGTCTAGATCTCGCCAAGGCATATCCCCCACTCTGGAATTATAAACTCACTAAACTAGGTATAAATCTCTGTCACAAGATGGGTTGCCAGCTGACTTACTGACAGAACCCACACTGTGAAAGTAGCAGACTCCAAATCAGACTTCAGACCAGTGACAAGTGGAGTACCACAGGGTTCAGTCCTGGGTCCTCTTCTGTTTGGTGTCTACTTCTCTGAAGTACAGGCCAACACAGAAGGTCTTTGGCTAACTAAGCTTGTAGATGACTGCAAACTAGGAGCCATAATCGAAACTCCTAACGATGTGGACATCCTACAAAAGGGCCTCACTGAGACAGATGCCTGGTGTCAAAAGCCATGGCCTCAAAATCAGTGCCAAAAAATGCATTGTCATCCCCTTTGGTAAAAACTCTGTACCCATGAACTACCACATAGGCGGTAGTCTACTTAACACCGAAAGTGTGATAAGAGACCTTGAGACACAGGTGGACAGTAGTCTGTCCTTTGATAATCACTTCACCACAGTGGTAAGGAAATCCTTCTACGTGGCACACCTCATCACAAAAGGTTTCTCATCCAGAAAAAAAGAGGTCATTGTTCCCCTCTACTCATCACTCATTAGACCCATTATAGAGTACAGTGCCCCTTTTGGTATGTACCTCACAAGACATCTACAACAACTGGAAGGGCCGCATAAATACCTCACAGAGAGGATTACTGGCCTCAAACAGATGTCCTACGCAGACCGTCTTAAAAAACTCCAGCTTTACTCCGTCGCATATCACCTACCCAGAGGCGATCTCTGTCTAACATACAAAGCTATATCAAACCCAGAGCTGTTGGACATGCTCCACTTAAAGAAATCCCAATCCCTCCGAGCTACACGCTCTAGGGACCTAAACCTTGTCACCACAATAAACAGAACATGCTGGAGGGATAGATTCCTGTCCCAGAGACTTCCCATACTCTGGAACAGACTACCTATCTATGTCAAACAGAGCTCCTCATTAGCACTCTTCAAGAAAAATCTTGATGATTGGATGGGAAATAGGAAATTCATCCTGGGGATCACATCTGTAGCTCTTCTTGACAGGGGCACAGTAAAATAATTTTCTTGGGTGGCGAAAGCCAGGGTGCCTTTTTGGCTAGGCTTATATAGGCCCTAGGGCCAATAGCCTAGTAACTACCTATGAACAACCCCCCCCCCCCCTTATCAGGTTTCATAACCCATATTTCAGGATTAGAAACCAGGGTCTGTAGGATTTCCTGTCTTGCTCGGTTAAATTACTTTTTATACCACCTTCTAGTATTAAATAATGATTTCACTTCATTTTCCACCAGAGCACTAAAATTGCTAATAACTGGGTGGAGGGGGGTTAATAACACTTTTCCTATGTAACCTACCAAGGGAATTTGCATTTCCACACACAAAAAACATTTCTTTCAGATTCAAATTACTCATAAACATTTTTATATCCAGTAAAGTCTCACTGTACCTCCCCTTCTTAGTGGGGACAAAATTTAATCCTTTTTCAAAAAATTCAAAATGAGTGACATGTAGAGTGATATCAGTATAATTAAAAATATGGAATCCTCTGTGTGTAAATATTTCCATCAGTCCCAAACTCTGAGACATCCCCAGGCCCTCTTCTCTTCTATCTTTAGTAAAATTGTTCACCTCTTTTTGCCCTGTCCCCTGTAATACTTGTTGGGTCTTCCCCTACGGGTTACTTGGGCATATGATGGTAGTACATCCATATTCTGTATTCTCGAGGATCTCCTTAAGGGGGGGGGGGTCTCTCTAAAGGGGCATTCTCTGAATTGTCACCTTTATTATATCTATGGTGTGGATTGTCATTCCCACTACTATTCCCCATATTCCTCTCCCCAGTTTGGCCTCTTATTATTTTTTGGCAAAAACATAGAAAAAGCATACCCATCCTGATACTCTTTTTCATCTCTCTTCATTTTTGTTTGCTTCCTTTGATGATTTTTAACCATAAATTTGTCCACATCATAAAAAAACACCAAAATACTTCTCTTTATGCTCATTAATGGTAAAGAATAAATCATCCTGAATTTTCTGATTCAGTTCACTTATTTCATTTAACATAACTCCCATCCATTTCTTATTATCAGCAACAATAATTCACATGATATCTAAACCACAATTATTTAATAATTCCACAATGCTTTCAGAAATTTCAGACCCATAATTTACATTATTAGGAAATTTTGCTAACCTTAGTCCAAGTGGAACATGTTTTAGGGTAATACATCCGTTAAACAATTATCTAACATTAAATTCTTGTATTTTAATAATACACTTTTCAAATCGTGGACCATACATGCATATGAGCTATTAGAATCCGAAGATTCATTTGTATTCGTATTGTCCTTACAATAGTCCAAGTGTTTAATCCATTTAGAAAAGTCCATATTAAAATAATTAGAAAAACGAGCAGAAACACCCGCTCCAATGCATTCTTCTCTCTTTATTAATAAAAGTCAGATGGTGCGTGCAGCCCGCATGACATCCCAGAGAGTAGATTTTGTAGAAGAATTAGAAATTGAAATGATTTATTGTGGTCTCATTTTTTATATCACAAACACCTGGCATTTTAACAGGGATGTATACACTTTTTATATCCATAGTAAAATCCCAGTCTCTCCTTGTTTCTTGAGTTCCCCCCATGTTTCATCTTCATCGCTCTCCACTTTGAATTATAGATCTGAAGTTGTTTTCATTTGATCTTCAACCTATGGGAATTCGGATCCGGTATGGATCCAACTCAGCCACATTTCGAACATCAGATCCAAGCTCCAAGCTCCTCCCCTACCTATAATTCCCCCGTCTCCCTCCTCCCCATAGATGTAGTTTGCCATGCGTCAAGCTAACATCGTGCTCCATTGCTTCAGCTTCCTGGTAAGTGAATTAATAATATTTCTCTGTTCTTCTTAACTTCTCTTTGGCTCTTTCAGAACTTTTTTATTTCTAATTTATTCCCTACACCTTGCACTCAGGCATCGTTCCTCTAATCCACCAAAAAAAAAAGGTCCCTCTCTTTTCTTAGTACTATAGTAGTGTGTGTGTGTGTATATATATATATATATATATATATATATACATATATATGTACATACATACACACACACACACACACACACACACACACACACACACACACACACACACACACACACACGCATGCGTACACTAACTTCTGATACCATGGCAGAGACTTCAAGTCAGGGTTTCGGAAATGCACAGAGCGTGGCCATAAGCTTCCCCCTTCTGATGGCCACACTCTGTGTATAGTTTGTCTTGGAGTCCCACACCTAGACACCTCTTGTTCAATCTGCGCAGGATTTAACTCCCGAACATTGATCAACAGGAGGAACAAGTTGATCCTGAAGGGCCTCCTTCCTCCACCTTCCTTGAAGGCCTCTGCTTCCACTTTTTCCTCCGCCCTGGCCTATGGGAGTCAACCTCCCACCAAGAGGGCCGTGGGCATAAGCAAAAAGACCGAGATAGGCCCAGGAAGCTGTCTGACCACACTTCCTCGGCCAAACCTCCTGCTAAGTCTCACCTGGCTCCCAGTCCAGGCTCCCCTCGGCTCCGTTCACCCCATTTTTCTCCAGAGCAGGATGTTTCTCGGGGCTGATAACCTTTATCAGCCTGTACCAGGTGCCTCTCCAGGCCTATCTCTGTGGCTTCCTCTGCCCTGTCCACCCGCATCCTTTCTGAAGCCGAGGTAGACAGGGTGATGTGGAAATTCATCTGGACCCATTTTCAGATGGGAGTTTTGCCTGCTCCCTCCCCCTCCAGGGCATGGAAGTATGCAGTCTGCCTTTATGCCAATTGCTTCTTCTCCGGTCTGACCTCCAGCTCCGGAGTCCATAGGTCGGAGGCTCCTCGGCATTGATAGTTTGGTGCCAGTGGTACCAGGTACCGCATTGCCGACCATTCCCCTGAATGGTTCGGCTCTGACTAGCTCAGAGCTGTCTGGCTGACGGAGCCATAGCCTCTGCACCAGATCCAAAAGGGTGGTGTCAGCTTCAAGGCTTCAGCCATTCCATTTGGAGTCTTGGCACCTGAAGGGTCAGGTCCAGCTTTCTCATTGACTCAGAGAGTTACATACGGCCTTGGTCCCAGCTTCTGTTATTTGTTCTCCTTCTGTTTTCAAAATGGTGGAGAGGGATCTCTCGGTTCCCTCAAGATCCTTGACACTATCAGAGTCCATCCTGGTTCTGTCTCTTTCTGGTCCGGATTCCACCATCCTGCCCCCTCAGGGACAGTCTCTTGCCTGTCTGCCTCAGGGAGTTCCTCCATGGGAACAGCCAGAAGTTTCTGAGTCCTCCCCAAGACCCCCCCCCCCCGAGGAGCTCCCTTGGAAACGTACACGTAAAAGGAGGCACTTAGATTCCCCACCAGAGTCCCTCACAGAAAACGACGACTTAGAGGAAGGGGAGGGTTCCCCTTGGTCACCTCCGGATGATGTCTCCTTTGGAGACATCATGGAAATCCTACTCCACCGTGGGGAGTGATCTGTCCAAACACCAACCCAGATGAGTCAGTGTTTCTGGATGTGTTTGGCACAGGACCCTCTACCTCCTTGGTGTCCCCTTCCGCAGATCCACTTGTGGATTTGATTACAGATCCGGCATGGAAGGATCCCGGCACAGTGAAGCCCATCCTCAAGCAACCTGATAGGATTCTGAGTGTGCCTGCCATCAGACAAGCAACATTGGTCTAAGGGGTCCCCAGTTAATGCCATGGCGGTGACGGCCACCAAGAAAAAGCTCACTCAGGACAGCTGTATAGTCCATCCACCAGACTGAGAGGCTTGGGCCATGGACTGTTTCGGGAAGTGGGTTTATGCTTCAGTCACGTTTGCAGTACATGCACTGAACTACATGACACATGTGATCAGACTTCAGTGAGACCTCGTCAAAAAGGTTGCTGAGTCTGCCCCAGGGTCCATATCGAAGGAGGAGAAGAAGGTGTTCTCCTCCCATATGGCCACCCTCACTTCCATTTCCAACACCTCTATGAGGCTCCTGTCACATGCTACTGAAGGTGCCTCTAGGGCAGCCAGTATAGGCGTTGCCATCAGGCATCACGCCTGGCTCCGGCTTTGTGCATTCTCAGAGCCCTTCAAGACATCTTTTACAAATGCCCCATATGATGTGTGATGCCCGTGCCCTGCACAGCAATCACGGAGCCTCAGTCCTCACCACTAACACCAGAGTGTTATATATGAGGAGAGGATAACAAATACACACAGTAAAGTGCAATTTCCCTTAAGAGCACACAAAGATCAAAGTCAGTCTGGGGCTGGTCGCTCCCTTGGTCCCCAGTAAGACTCCCCACTGGCACAGCTATAGGGTCCAGATTTCATCCTAGCTGAGCAAGCTAAAATCTCCAGCACCCTCTCTGTCCAACCAGTGCTTCATGTCCCTGCCCAAGTAGCCGACACACACACTTTGAGATAAAAGGTTATAAAACCACACAGACACTTCTGGGGAAGGCTGGCACAGGTTCTCCAGCTGTGCCCCATTTACCAAGAGTATACTCTAGTAATTACTGCCACCACCCATCTAATATTTATCAGCTACTCAAAGGCCCTTAAAAGGGTGTCCAATTATTACTGTGCAATATTATTATCCAATTGGTAGTATAGCCCAGGGCTAAAGTTGTAGGAGTGGCTTTGTACAATTTTACCAAAGGCATACATGTACTCTAAAGAGCTTAAAT
Organism: Protopterus annectens; assembly: GCF_019279795.1. NCBI lineage: Eukaryota > Metazoa > Chordata > Ceratodontiformes > Protopteridae > Protopterus > Protopterus annectens. Next base: position 98,845,134 of record NC_056750.1, on the reverse strand, counting down.
TATCTCTACACAAACCAGCCTTAGTTAAAAGGTTTTAAAATATTTAATAATAAATTAAAACCACAAGGCAATACTTTCTACTACACAGTCAGTGCTAATCAAGAGAGTTCAGAGATCACACAGAAATACTTAAAATAAATCAGTAGTACAGTTCTGACATCACAGAAAACCACTTGGTCTAAACTTTCTAATTCATAGCTATTGCTACAAGAAAATACATTTCTAAAATAACTTACTTATAGAGCAAGGCAGAGTGCTCCGAGTTGGATAGTCAAGGCAAAATGCTTAATGCCTTCTGGTTTTCTCTCTGTTTAAATTGAAACTGCAGTTCTGATAAAACATTACATCATTTCACACTTTCCTGGTGTTCCCAGGCTGACAGAAGCTGCATTTACATTCTTTTGCACTTAGAGCAATAAAGGACATGCCACATGTAAATTCTGGTCATTAACTTTAGCCTTAAAACAATAGGCAGGAAGCCTTCATCTAGCCAGACTGGAGCCAACTTCAGATCATAAGGTCACAACATGCTTTCACTGGGTCAGTAGAGAGCAATGTTGCCACATTTTTGTAACAGCATTTTTTTTTCATTTAAGACAACAAGCCTGTGATTCACATTCATATTTACAAATGGTAGAATTATGTATAAAATTCTATCTGGCTAGGCTGGCAGCCTTCACCCTTCTTTACTAGTCTTCACATGATGGTTCCACCTTTTTTGGAAAAATGGTACAAGACTTTAGTCCAGAGCGAGAAGGATAGGAAGACCTTGTCCACTGTTGGGATCCGCTTTTCAGTCCCTCAACGATCCTTTTCCCAGAATCAGCAGGGGGTGAAGAAGATAAGGTTCTGAATGTCTCAGGGCTATTCCCAAGAAGCTCTGGGCTCGTCTTCCCCCAGAGGCAGAGGGAAGATATGAAGGACACCATCTCTGTAGCAGAGGGGGTCAGAGGAACCAGTGGTCTCGGGATTCCTTCCCAGACAGACCCGCACAGCAGCACCTGAAGGGTTTCCCAACTGCTTGTGTCTGGAGACAGTTGTGGGACATCTCTCGCTGCACCCAACAGCTGAGGAATCAATTACAGGCAATCATTGGATGTTGCAAATCATATCCAGAGGATACTCAATCCCCTTAATTCAAATGCCGGTCCCACCCAAACACTTCCCGGACTTTCCACCCGTGCAATGGGAGGAAGCATTAGTGGAAATTTCCAAGCTGCTCAAAAAACAAGTCATCCAGCCTGTCCCCCCAGACCAGTCTGGGTCAGGCATCTATTCCAGGTTTTTTGGTGCCAAAGAAGATGGGGGACTTAAGACCCATCCTGGATCTTTCAGCCCTAAATCTTTCAGTTGCCAAGACAAAATTCCAGATGGTCACTCTCCAATCAAGTCTACCCTTCCTGCAGAAAAATGACTTGCTGTGCTCTGTGGACCTCTAGGATGCATACTGCCACATCAAACTCGACAGGTTGTCTCTGAGGTTCCTCTGCTTCTGGCTGGGGGCCAATCATTACCATTTCAAAGTGCTACCCTTTGGTCTCACCACCGCCCCCAGGGTGTTCACCAAAGTGATTGCAGTGGTGGCTGCTCACCTGTGGCTGCAGGTGTTCCAGGTCTTTCCCTACCTGGACAATTGGCTCCTTTTGAAACCCTCCAGGCATAGCCTCTGCCAAGCCAGGGGATCTCCTTCTCCAGACCCCCCCCCTACCAGTTGGGCATAACCATAAGTCTGAACGCGTCCCTATTGGATCTGGTTCAAACTCTATTTATTTATCTATCTATATGTTTATTTATTGTGGCTCGGTTAGACACCATTCAGAGCAAGGTTTTTCTAACTCTGGACAGACTTCAATCCCTCAGACATCATATGTTGTACATTGTTCAGACCCAATATCCCCCTACGAAGTCCTCCTGGTGTTGGGGTTCATGGCGGCCATGACCACCCTAATCCCCACAGCTCATCTGCATATGAAGGTTCTCCAGTGGACCCTAGAGGTCCAGTGATCCTTATTAGAGCTGCCATTATCCCATCCAGTTCGTTTGTCTCGAGCCTCCAGGGATTCGTTCCTCTGGTGGCTTAAATCCCTGGATCTTCCTCTAGGTTGCCCATTTATCCTTCCTGCCCAGATGACTATGGTGACCATGGACTCCTCCCTACTCTGGTAGGAGGGGTATTGCATGGGAAGGACAGTCCAAGGCACGTGGTCTTCGCTGGAGACCCATCTGCATATCAGTATCCTGGAGATGAGGGCAGTACTGTTATTGTTGCAAGCTCTTCATGCCTATCTTCCTCTAGGGATGATTGCCATCCAGACAAACATGTCTGTAGTCTGGTACATCAACAAAAAGAAAAGAACCACATCTTATCCACTTTGTTGTGAACCCATGAGTTTGTGGGAGTGGGCGATCTCCACCGGCCGTTTTCTGGTGGCAGCGCACATTCCGGGGAGATCCAACATTCTGGCAGACAGGCTGAGCAGAGCTATTCTGATGCCTTACGAGTGATCTCTGAATCTTCCGGTAGTGGAACAGATTTTTCTAAAGTGGGGTCATCCGTGCTGCAATATCTTCACCTCTCCTTCCAATGCAAAGTGCAGCGAGTATTTTGCTCTGAAATCCCCTCCGGGGGAGTCCCCCAGAAATGCTTTGGTTCATGATTGGCCCTCTGGTCTTCTGTATGCTTATCCTTCACTTCCTCTGATCCTGAAATTCATACAGAAAGCTCAACAGCTGGGGAGCTTAGTGATACTCATTGTCCCCTTCTGGCCTCGCCAAGTATAGCTCCCCTCTCTGTGATCTCATGTAGTGTGTCCTCCTTGGACATTGGCTCCGGTTCCAGATCTGATCTCTCATCCCTCAGGGATCCCATACCCAGATCTAGTCAGTTTGAAGCTTACAGCTTGGCTGCTCCAGTTCCAGTGATAGCTAGGACTCCCAGGCTGTGTTCTCCGGTTAAGAAGATTTTGGTAGTGTCTCAGAAATTGTCCACTAGGATAGCTTATTCAAGTAAGTGGAAACGTTTTTCGATATGGGTATCCCAGCATGATTTGGACCCGTTTACTGCTCCAGGCCTTGCCATCTCAGAGTTTCTGGTAGATGTTTTTCATCAGGGTGCCAGCTTTTCTATGGTTAAGGTTCAGTTGACAGCTATCTCCAATTTTCAGATAGGAGATAATTCAGCTTACCTAGCTTCTTCCAGGCTTTGTAAAGCCTTTTTGAAAGGTACCTTTTTACTTAACCCTCCAGTCAAGGACCCAATGCCACCTTGGGATCTTACTCTAGTTCTACAAGTCTTAGTTTCTTCCCCCTTTGAACCAGCAGCTACAGTGAATTTGCAATTTCTGTCTTGGAAGACAGCTTTTTTGGTTACTATTACCTCAGCTAAAAGAGTGTCGGAGATTTAGACCTTAACTGTCAAGCCCCCTTATATGGTGTTTCATAAAGACAGGGTGTCCTTGAGTATGAACCCTTCCTTTCTTCCAAAAGTGGCTTTGGAATCTAACATTAATCAGGTATCACTCTCCCTGTTTTCTTTCCGAACTTCCAGAATAAAAGAGAGTGTAAATTGCATTTGCTTGATAGTCATAGACAATTGCATTTTTATTTGCCTAGAACAAAGTCCCTCGTAAGTGTGATCAACTTTTTTTTTTTTTTTTCTAAGCCTTTCTTAGGGAAACCTGCGTCAAAGGTGACTATTGCTCGTTGGATCTCTCAATCCATAGCTTTGGTGTGTACAGCCAAAGGATTATCTCTACCAGGTCTGCGGCTACTTCAGCGGCCTTTTGGTCTAGTGTTTCTTTGGATGACATTTGCTCTGCAGCTACTTGGACATCTTCACACACATTTATTTCACACTATACATTGGATCTCCTGTCCAGAGGCAGGGCAGCCTTTTGCTCCGCCGTGCTCCAGAATATCCTTCCATGATGACCTCCCAGGGTCTTTTGGTAGCTGGAGACTCTGTCCCACAGGTTGAAAATCAAATGAAAACAAAAACTTCATATAAAAAAAAATGTATGTACTCACCATAACGTTCCATCTGAGTTATTGCTTTTTGTCTTCAACCATCCCTCCCTCCTTCCCCACGCCTTATGTGGGCTGTGTGGTAGACTGGATAGAAGAGGCAATGTAGCTCTGAAATACCCCTTGAGATTGGGTAATCACAGTCCGTCCTGCTCTACTGGAAGAATAAGTTTATCCCACTTGACTCTTGCCATCTTCCCCTCCCAGATAAAGTCCTTCAGCTCTTCATTAATTGCAACCTACAAGTTCTCCTCTGGTTGATAAAAATATGTCTGAACTGTGCATGAGACTAAAGGGACTAAAAACATTTTAATTGGTTGTATCTTACTATCTGTATCCATATAACAAAGCTTCCTTTTTCTCAGTTTTTGTATTATCTTTTGTTTAGTCTATTCCCACATATATTAGCTGCCATACTACAATGTTTTTTTTAATCCATATTCCTAAATATTTAGTTTAATCATGTCCACATAAATATGGGTATTCCTGGACCAGATCATGTTATGGGTACTTAATTTTCTGCTATCGCCTTTGTTTTAGCGTCATTAATTTTGTATCCTGAAAAGATCTGAACCCATCTCAAAATGTTCCACGGCACTGTAATGTCTTTTTCTGGTTTTGCCAGGTACAAAATATCATCTGCAAATAAAGCCAACTTTTCTTGACTACCTGCCTGGTTCCTCTGCTCAAGCAGAAATTATCAGCGAGGACCCCATCCACTTTAGTTTTTGCCTCTGATCCCTTCAAGGCTAAAAGTTAATGGTTTCTGAAAACATGCAGGTTGTTTTCACATTTTGGGGGTAATAAAGATAAAAAAATAACACTCCAATTAGTGTAAGTAGAAGCACAGGCAGTAAAATAAGTCTTAGCATGGATCGCTTCAATTTTAGGTTGATTTGGCCTCTGTTAGCTGTCTGTCTGATACAAATGTTCGTATTAGGAAGCTTAAACTTCATTATTTGAAGATGTAAATATTTAAATGTGTTTGTGTTAAATTAACAGGTTAGGGAGGGGGGTTTGAGGGGTTTTATTAAAATAAAACGTTGTCTTAAATGTGATATAGGTTCCAGTGTTGATGATATGAAGAAAAATGTATAAAGGATTAATCTGACAAATATTTATGGGTGCTTTGCCCTAAGGTTCCTGAGCTTTAATACAGATGCTCTGGAACAGATAGTCTGCACCCCCCCACAAGGGACTCAAATATCTTAGACTTAGCACTCACCAACATAGGGGGTCTCTGCATTACCCCGTGTGTTGCCTCCCTGGTAAGGTCTGATCATATATCAGTCTTGTTCGAAGCAACAGTCCTACCTGACTCCCCTGAAGAGCAAAAAGGATGGCAAAATTCTCCAAAGCAAACTATAGCCTCCTAAGTTGATGGCATAAATAGTTTCAAACCATGTGCTACCACTGTCAGCAATTACTGCTATACAGAGGTGTACACAAATGTCCTGTACAAATGTGTAGACTTGGCTGTACCTGAGCCCGATCAAAACAAGGTCCTTATAAAAAAAAAAAAAAAAAAAAAAACAAGCCACCCTGGTGGACATCAAGCATGAATAGGTAATACAACAAGAGGAAGAAACTAATGTCTAAGAACAAGAGGGAACTGAATCAGCAGAGGTAGGACACCCTCCACAGCTTGAACAAACAAATTAGAGACCTTGTAAAGTCCTGTAAAGCTAATTACAAAGCTAAACTAGCATCCCTAGCTAAGGATAATCACAAGGCATTCTTTATCTGTGTCATAAATCTAAAAGGGAAGGCCCAGATTTGTGCCAAACTAGTAGTGGATGGTACCACTTATACTGACATCACCAACCTGCTAACAGAGAGATTTGCTGCAAACTTCACCCCCCTGTCCCCACCAGACACCCCCCAAAGCATGCCTGTCACCAGTCCTCTACCTAGTATTTCCAAAGAGCAGGTCATAACTGCCCTCTCCATGGCCAAAGCACAGCCTCTGTGGGAATGGTAACATCCCAGGCTGTCTGCTAAATGGTCTAAAACGGGACCTAGTGGGACCACTTGGCACTGTCTTCAACCATAGTCCAAGTACTGGCTTTGTCCCAGCAGAGTGGAAAACAGCAACAGTAATTCCCTTGCACAAAGGGGGTTCATCAACTAAGCCTGGGAACTGTAGACCCATAAGCCTAACCAGCCTTATCTGCAAGGCCATGAAGAGCATCATTATGGACCTTACCAACAATGACATAGGTGATCTTCAGACCTGACCCAGTTTAGCTTCGTTAAGGGTAGCTCAAGCTTATTAAACCTGATGGACTTCTTCGAGAATGTCAGCAAATCTGGACGAAGACAAAACAGTACATATAGCCTATCTTGCCTTAGCCAAGGCTTTTGGCACAATCCCCCACTCGGGCATCATTGAGAAACTTGCCCAGCTGGGAATTAACCCATATGTTACTATATGGGTTGTCAACTGGCTCACCGAAAGAATGCGTGCAGTCAGAGCTGGGGATTCCACCTCTACCAGCAGACCAATTACTAGTGGTGTACCACAAGGATCTGTACTAGGACCCCTACTGCTAGGAATCTATTTCTCAGAAGTTCAGGCAAAAATAGATGGCCTGTGGCTTACCAAGTTCACAGATGACTTCAAACTGGGTGCAATCATCAAGTCCCCCCAGTGATGTCGAAATACTACAAAAAGGTCTTATACAGGTAAATGATTGGTACCAAAGCCACGGACTTAAATTAAATCCAAAACAATGCATTATAATCCATTTCGGAAAAAAAAGTCCCTGCAAATTACAGTATTAACAGTAGCCCCCATAGCTCAAACCCAGTGGTGAAAGATTTGGGAACATGGGTTGATAGCAACCTTAACTTCCATCAGCATATGTCCACAGTGGTAAGGAAGGCCTTCTGTGTTACACATCTCAAAAGTAAGGGCATTGCATCCAGAACTAAGCATGTTGTAACTCCCCTGTACTCATTCCTCATCAGACCACCAATAGAGTACAACCCTGCCTTCTGTATATACCTCACCAAACACCTGCAGCAGTTGAAGAGACCTCAGATGTTTCTCACCAGAAAACCACAGGGCCTACAACACATGACCTACATGGACAGACTGAAGACCCTGTAAACTGTACTCTGTATCTTATAGGCTGCTGAGAGGCAACTTGTGCCTGGCTTCCAAAGCAGTCTTGGACCCTGCTGTAATGGAAATGCTGCACACCTGCAAGGCAGATGGAACCAGATTAACTCGCTCTAGGGATCTTAACCTAGCCTGCGACATTAACAAGACATGCCGGAGAGAAAGATTGGTCTCCAGGAAATTGCCACTCCTCTGAAACAGACTCCCAGTTCACGTAGCTCCTCAATGACCCTGTTTAAGCATAACTTGGACAACTGATTTGGAGACTGTAAACTTACCCTGGGGTTGTCACCTCTATCCTTCTTGGATAAAGGCAGTCAGTGCTGATTATCGACTCGTGCTGCAAATATAGACCATACATCTTGGTCAGTAAGGGAACAAGGGTATAACATGGCTAGGCTTATAAGGGCCTTAGGGCCATTAGACTAGTAACCTCCTATGTACAAAAGCTGGAAAGAGACATTTAAAAAAGCTGACATTGATAATAGGTGGGAATAATGACTTCTTACATTAATGGCTGCACTTTCCATATTATCTTGGAATATGAATGGCTTCACAGTTAAAGACAGAAAGTAAGAATACTTATGTTAAGAAGTGCAGCGTGCAACAAGCAATGCTACAGGTGACACATTTTTAAAGAACTGATCTTGTAAATTTGATAAAGAATTTCAGGATGAATATTATGCAGAATATTAGGGACAAGGGAAAAGAGGACTTGTATTAATTGCTAGATGAGTTCCAGTAGTGATAGAAGTAGGGGACAGATGATAATGGCATATTTGTGGTAGTAAGGGGCTACTGGCAAGGAATGAGGATTATGCTGGCATGCATTTATATTCCACCTAAAATTGCCATTATGGCTTACTTAAAGTTTTGGGAGAAATCTGCTGTCAGCAGGGAATATTACTTATAGGTAAGGACTAGAATTTGATTTAAAACAATGAGGCTGTACCTGGGGAGCCTGGAAGGGAAAATATAACAAAAGAAAGTAGATTTCTGAAGAAATTTATGAAAATATTTGGTATGCAGATATGAATTCAGTAGTAGGAACCCAGAGAGGTGCAATAACTGAGCTAGACTAGACAGAAATTATATTTCACAGGAATATGTGCATTTAATTGAGAACTTTGACACACATCCAATAACTATTTCAGGTCATGCAACAAGAATTATGTAGGTAAAAATGCAGGGTAATGAAGTAAAGATGAGACACTGTTGCTTCTCCACCTACTTGTTAAAAAGAGAGGAATGAAAGGAATGGTTGGTGGATATTTTCCAAGAGTTGTTATTAAGATATAAAGTACTCCAGAACTTATAGCTAATGAGTGGGATAAAATAAAAGGGAAATTTAAATAATGTAGCAATAAAAGAAAAAGAGATCTGGTTAAGAAGTAATAAGAATTATTTAGAGGGGGTGACAAAGATTAAAGTATTACAAAATAAGGGGGATCTTACAGAGCAAGAAGAGGCACAACTGCAAAGTATTAGAGCAAACAAGGGAGTACCTGGATAATAGATGGATGAGTATGGAAAGATTGCTGTCAGGCAACTGTTTTTTTGATAACTCCAGAGCTTAAAATCTTTTGGCAACAGAAAGTAGAAATGGTTGTTGCCAAACCTAGAGAGCCTACAACAAAAAAACATTAACCAGAGATCCTGTAGATGTATTTTAAAAATATTATAAAAATGTTATAAAGCAGATGTGGGGAAATTAAGAAAATGCATAAATGGAAATATATATTTATTTAACAGTTGTTAACCGGGAAAGTCCGACTTGGAACAAAGCCAATTTTCAGAGGAGGCCTAGGGAGAAACGCTCCAGATGCATGTCTTTTAACATGGGAGGAAACCCACATGAATGCAGGGAGGACATGCAGACTCCACACGGAAGGCACCCCAGCTGAGAATGGAACCGGAAAACCTCTTGCTGTGAGGCGACAACACTACCACTGCACCACTGTGCAATCTACATTTTATTTATAGAAGATTTAAGTACGTCATGGTTAGAGGAGACTCGACAACTAACAGTTAAGATAGGAGGAGATCAGATAAAAATGGTGATGTACAACCAATCTGCAAGAAAGTCACCAGGAATAGATGGTATTCCGGTGGAAGGTTGGAAGCTAGGGGGGTGGGTTAAAGTGGTAAAAAAAATCTGGAAGGTTTTGTTTAACAGAATTTTAAAAGGAGGGGAGGCACCAACATTTTAGAAAATAAGCTCTGGTGGCTGTTGTAACTAAAGACCTATCTGACCTAGCTTTGTATAGGCCCATTTCAATTTTAAATCATGATTTTAAAGTGTTTTCCTATAATGACTGAAAGAATGACAAAGTGATGCCATTGTGGAGGGGAGGAAAATATTTGACAGCATTAGTAGAACAATGATGATCCAGAGTGAAGCTTAATGTAAGAAAATACCTCTGTTACTGAGTCTTGATGCAGAAAAAACATTTATCAGAGTAAGCTGGGATTTTATGATTAGGACAATGGAAGCATTTACATTTCCTGATAACAATAACATTAATTAGAAGGATATCTATTATCTATGGAGTCGGAGACAAAAAAACAGAGTGGGAAGGTTCTTGCTTTTAAGTTGTGTCTGAACATAGGAACCAGGCAGGAGTATCCTCTTTCCCTTTTGTTGTTTGTGTTATGTTTATAACTATTGGCAAAGAAATTAAGGGAATCAGAAATTCAAGGATATAATTAGTATGGTGTTCAAGAAAAGTTAGCTTTATTTTCAGATTATATTATTTTGTACCTGTTGGAACCAGAAAAGGAGAGCTCAGTTTTGTGGAACAATCTAAGACAGTTCTGAGTTTTTCGGGATATAAAATTAATGAAGATAAAGCCTTTAGCTACAACCTATGTACCCACACATGAACTGGTTCAGCAATACCCATATTTATGGGGACATGATAAAATGAAGTATTTAAGAGTATGGATTTAAAAGGATTTTTATGGCAGCTAAGGATATGTGGGAAGGGGTCTACTTCAAAAAAGAGAACTCACTTGCTCAAATCACTGATCGAGACGAAAGCACCAAAACCTTATTTACACGAAACTTCACATGAAAAAAATGTACACTGGGAAAGGAATCACTTGGCCACCATGGAGAAATTTGCCCTTCTCCCCACTGTAGTACGATCTTGAAGTTGGTATATTTAGTTGGGGGGTGCATTCCCTTATTTTGGTCGGTTTGCCATGCTTCAGCTTGTGTATTTTGTCCTGGAGGCCAAGTGGCTCCTTTTTCCATTGGACTTTTTTGTTGATGTGAAATTTCATGTAAATAAGGTTTTGGTCATTTTTGTCATGATCGTCAGTGATTCAAATAAGTGAGATTTTGCTTTTTTGAAGTAGACCCATGTGGGAAGAGACTAAACAGAAGATAATACAAAAACTAAGCAACTGGATGTTCTTGCCTATGGATCTGGATAGCAAGATACAAAAAGTAAAAATCCTTTTAGTCCATTTAATTTTATACATAGCTCAGGCATATTTTTATCAAGTAGAGAAGTTGTTGTGGATAGTTATTAATAAAGAGATGGAGGATTTTTTTGGGAGGGGAAGAGAGCAAGATAAATTGATCCTTCCAATTGAACAAGGTGGTTTATGATTGCCTGATTTGAAGGGATATTTTAGAATTACACTGTTAAGGGTCTTATACATAACACAATCAGAAAGCTAGATTTTGAAGTGGAAATGGATGACGAACCAGGTGGATAATTCAAGAAATAAGGGAACAATGGGGATTTGGACTCAAATCCATAAGGAGAATAACAACACTCATACAGAATATTGTATTAAAACTGCAGAAAGTATACTAAGAACTAAACCAACATGGGAATATAGAAAGGAGATTCTTCTGACAAAGATGACTGCAATTAGGGGTACAGAGAATAGACAAGAAGGGCTGGACTTTACTGGAGGAAGCTGACAAATTAATCAAGTTGTTGGGAAGAAATAATTAAAAAAGGAAAGGTAATAGAGTGGGAAGAGACCAAGAATACAGTTGGATTGTAGGCTACTGATTACCTTCACTATCAGAGATTGATATCAAAGAATAGACAAATAGGGGGGTCCTAAATAAAAGTCCTGCTCTGGTTGAGTTTTTAATTAAACCTAGAACAGAAACTACTTTAAAAAAATGGAAGATTGGTAGGGTATATAAAATATTGCACAGTAACTGTAGGAATCTGTCAGAAATGATTGGGAGGAGATTAGTTATGCAGTTCACAAAGAAACGGTGGGAGGACATGTGTATAGCTCCCATATATGCAACAAAATCTGGAAGTTTAGGATTTTTGCTTGGAAATGTTTGCATAGATAACTTGTATACCCCCAAGCATACTCCAAAGAATTTTTCTTCAGATTGCTGGCAAATGTTGGAGTTGTAATGGGGAAGAAAGAGGTACCTAGGAGCTTATGTTTTCTGACTATAATAAGCTGGCAGACTTTAAAAATTCCCTACTCTGTCTGGAATACTGGGCAAGCAAATTAGTGTAACTGAGGACATTTTTTTTTGAGCAGGGATACAGGAACTAACTTGCCTAGCCATACTAAGATCTTAAGTTTAATTCTGGGAGCTGCCAAAAAAAAAATTACTAGAAAATAGAAATCAAAATTTAAACCAACTATACTTGAAGTAGTGAAAGATCAGCAAGTAGGATCTTTAGAAAATGGTAGGAGTGCCTTGCATAGAAAAAATAGAAATTGTGTGGACATTACATTCAGAAAAATGTTTTGGAGGAGGAATGAGGTTAAGGTTTAAGAGAAGGCAGGAATTGAACAATGTATGCAATATTGCTTTGGTTATATGATATTTAACAAAATATGTTATGTATAATGTTTGTAAATGTGAACTTAATATGGTTTGATTAATTTTATATAAATGTAAGTTTGCCTATTGCTCAAATGATGTTTCAATAAAAGTGTTTAAAAATCTTTACTCGGTTTGCAATCCAAAAACAATGTTTTATTCATTTAATATTTTAAGGAAAGCTACTCTTTCTTGTTTATTCATTTCCTTATAAAGATCATACTATCCAATCCTGGGACTGATTTGTTCTAACTTTCTTTTATCACCTTCTCAAATGTTTCTGTCGTCCCATCATTTTCTGAAAAACTCCTTATTTTTTCATTTTTTTCACTTTTCATTCTTAATGCCCCTCTATCTCCTGTCATACATTTTCTCTACAAATTTTTTTACCACCTCCATAATATTTTTTTGCTTGCATTTTACATTTTCTTTGCCATCTAAGATAGCATCTGTCCTTTCTTCTCTCATTTTTTACTTTTCTTAAATAAAGAGGAACTTTTTCTTTCCTTTCCATAAAAACTACTTGTATATCATTTTTACTTTTACTGTATTCTTTTCATACATCTCTTTTTCTATTTGCTTTATTTTGTCTCTTCCCTTTTTCTCTTTCTTATATATCCGTAAAATTCATTTATATTTCATCTTATTTCATTTTTATTCTTCTTTCCACTTCTGAATATAATTTTTATGTTTTTGCTTATATACTACCCACTAGCGTATTCAGTTTTTATAAAAAAAGGTCTCATTATTGTATGAGTTCTCCATAATGTCTTTCTGTTATTATTTCTTCCTCCTTTTTAAACTCTGCAGTTAATCTCTTTACCCACTTTCCCTCCTTTGTTTTGTTTTCTTCCCATATTCTATTCCATTACTGCTCTATTTGAAAATTCTGCCATCTCTATTTCCCCAATATTACTTTCATGTCTTTAAACTATGTAATCAATTTCCATCTTAAAAGTTCCCTTTTATATGCCCATTCTCTGTTCTTTCCTGATTTTACATTTCCACAGTTTAATTCCCACAACACTGTAATATCCTGTGTTTTTTTCCCCTTTCCTTTCCTGAAGTTAGTTAAAATGTCCTACAATCACTATTGACATATTTACTAACACATTTTTTAATTCTTTAAACAACCTATTTTCGGTGATATTAGTCTGTCTATAAATCATTATTAATCTTTTTTTAACACCTTTATTAAATCAGCACTTAAGACACAGGCAAACATACATCAACAGAAAAAAATAATTTTAATATTTTTTAAATACATTATGCATCACATATATTTTCTTTGCTATTATAAGTTCAACATTACAAAAATTGTTGCTGAATTTCTACCTTCCTTTTAACCTCATTCCTCCTCCTGAACATTATTATGCATGTATTGTTCCCATAATTTCCATTTACATGTATGTAATTTGCTACTTCCCTTTTTAAAGATCCCTTTTCCATTTTTTTTTTTTAATCTCTGATAGTTCAGCATTTCAAGAACAGTTGGTTAGACATGATTTCCATTTTCTAGTAACAGCTTTTTTGGCAGCCAACATAATTAAACTTAACAAAGCCTTACTATATCTAGGCAATTCAGAGTCTATACCCCAGCTCAAAAGAATCATTTCCTTACAGCCATTTGCTCTCCCAGTATTTATGATAGAGTACTCTGCAGGGAATTTTTTAAAATATACAACAAACGCAAGCCTGGATAAACGAAGCAGGATGTCCCAAAAAAAAGGTTCTTTATTGAGCCACAACGTAGAAATAAAAGCACACCATAAACACCTTTATCACATACAAGTGCGTTTTCGTCATAAAATCATTCGACTTCATCAGATGCTGACAACCATACAAAAGCCCATTTTTATTTGATTCCTTATTAATTGCAACCTATCAGGATGCTTCTATTAAATTTAAAACAAAGTTTTGAGTTCAGGGAATTGTGGTGGCAATTAACCCTGGACGCAGGGAACCCCCCCAGGACTGAATGAGTACATCTCAATTTTACCTATATTAAAACTAAGAACAGCTAAATTGTAACTAGTATTAATTCATATAGTTAGAACCTTTGGAAAGTGATAGTATGTGAAGAGAACAATAGAATTTAATGCACTGGTTCAACAAAGACAAATACATGATTTAAATATATAGGCATATGTACTTATTTATTTATGTAATTATTTATCTATTTATTTGCTTTTTAACTGGATAATAATATTTTTAAACATGGTATATAAAAGCATCAAAATATAATAAAATGATTCATCATTAAATGATAAAAATTTCTTAAACATCACTCAACATTAATTTTAAAATGATTTCATACGTCAGAATGAGGGGTGTATTTTTAATGAATTATTCATGCATATTTAAATGAGGAAATGAAATTTAAAAGGGGGAAAAAACTGCATTTGTTGTTTTAAATTTAATAGAAGCATCCTGATAGGTTGCAATTAATAAGGAATCAAATAAAAATAGGCTTTTGTATGGTTGTCAGCATCTGATGAAGTCGAATGATTTTATGACGAAAACGCACTTGTATGTGATAAAGGCGTTTATGGTGTGCTTTTATTTCTACGTTGTGGCTCAATAAAGAACCTTTTTTTTTTGGGACATCCTGCTTCATTTATCCAGGCTTGCGTTTGTTATTTATTAGTAACTTTTGGCTTGGATTCTGCTTCGCTTTTTATTTTTTAAAATATGCAAACTAGTTACACTCCCAAAACATATGATGTTAAGTTGTCTATCTTGCCTTCATTCTTGCTGGTTGGGTTCGGAGCCGATCCTCGGCTCTGACTCAGCCATCTTCAAAAGCTCGAGAGCTGCTTACTGGCTCGAGGCCCCCCTATATCCCATGATGCCTGGCGCTAGATACCCAGATCTCATTTGCCGCTTCTGCTGGCTCAGGTCATATTTTTCGATTTTATTGTTAGCATATGTAGAAAATTATATTGTAGTGGGTGTTTAGAGTAGTTATAGATATCTATTTGTAATTTAGTCTCCTTTCCTTGGAAACTCATTTTCTTGTTAGAGAGTTTTCCCCTCCCCCCTCCCCCTTTTGTTTTCTTCAAGGTAGCCATTTTTAGTTAGAGGTTAATCTTTGTTCTTAAAATTTTATGTAGTAGTTTTTTTATTAGAAATTGTTGTAGATCACTAGGTTTATTTACCTTTTCTTCGATAATAGAGTGTGTGTGCTGTTAGAGTGTGGTAACTTGTGTTGAGTGAGTGTGTTTTTTACTAGTTACATACTTCTCTTCTGTTGCTTTTTCTCTGTGATTGATATTTCCTTTTTACAGGAATGTCTAAAGATACAAAAGTATCTGGATTCAAGAAGTGTGACTCTACACCTGCAGGACTCTTGTTCGGTGTGCCACGCCTTTAGTCCAAGAGTCCTGCAGGAGCGTAGGAATAAGCTAATCCTTAGGGGTTTACTCAAACCTGAAGGGTCACCGGCTAAGGCCCAGCCAGTGAAACCCTCTAAGCCCCTGATCATTCAGAGGAGCCCTCTCGAAAGAGAAAATGCAAGAGGAAGCATGTTGACTCCCCTGAGTCTGTCACTTCAGATACCGACTTAGAGGATTTGGAAGGGTCCCCGAGATCCCCCTCTGAGGACGTCTCTTTCTCAGACGTCCTTGAGATACTTAGGCAGAGGGGGAACTGGACTACCCTTAACCCTTCCGAGGATGAGTCGGTGTTCCTGGACGCGTTTGGTTCCCGACCCTCCACCTCCTGGGTGTCTCCACCTTTCGATCCACTGATGCCGGTGGTGGCTCGGAAGGCGAGGTCAGCCCCAGACACAGTGGAACCAACCCCCCGAAGACCCACAAAATTTATTACTGCACCACAGGACAAGCATTTTCTGACTAAGGGTGTCCCCGTTTATGCCATGGTGGTAGCAGCGGCCACAAAAAAGGAGATTGCTGAAACCTCTTCATCTGTCCATCCCCCTAATAAGGAATCTAGGACAATGGACAGATATAGGAAGCAGATGTTTTCCTCAGCGACCTTCTCCATGAGGTTGCTGAACTACTTGTGCCACTTTATCTGCCTTCAAAGGGATCTCCTTAAAGAGCTTGGAGATACCCTTCAAGATCCATCAGCTGCAGGGGCCAAGGCTAAGGTTGCCTCCCAGCTGGCAACTCTTAATTCTGTAGTAAACTCCTCCATGCGGCTCATCTCTTATGCAGCCGATGGTGCGAGTAGGGCCGCAGGCACAGGCGTGGCCTTGAGGAGGCATGCTTGGATGCGGTTGTGTAACTTTGCGGAACCCTTCAGGGCATCTTTCACCAACACCCCCTTTGATGGTTCTGCTCTTTGTGGACCACAGGTGAAGGATACCCTTACCAGGTGTGAGCAGGAAGGCAAGACTATCTCTTCTGTGAGAGGCCGTTTTTCCACTCCTTCTAGACCGTATCCCAAGGGTCAGAAGAGTGGGAAGATGTGATTCCGGATACCCCAGGGAGCCGTGCCTGACACACGTGGAGAGTTCCCCTCCAGGGGCAGAGGAGGGAACAACAATAGACGCCGCCCTTGGGGCAGAGGGGGGGGGGTCCGCAAAATCAGGGCAACAGAGAATCTTTCTCTGACAAGCCCTTCCAGCATCCCTGAGGAACTGCCCGGCTGTCCACCTTCAGAGGCAGTCGGGGGAAGATTATCGCTGTACCCAAAAGCCTGGCAAAGTATAACACAAGACAAATGGGTACTGTCTATCATATCCGAAGGCTACAAAATCCCCTTCTTTTGCACTCCCTACATTCCCAACAAATCCCTTCCAGATGTTCCACCCAATCTAAGGGATCAAGCAGTTCAAGAAATATCAAAACTGCTAAGAAAAAGAGCCATCCAGCCGGTCCCAGCAGACCAGCAAGGATCTGGAATTTACTCAAGGTTCTTTTTGGTACCAAAAAAGACAGGGGACTGGAGACCCATTCTGGATCTCAGCAGACTAAACAGGTCGGTTCAAAGAACTAAGTTCCGGATGGTCACGCTACAGTCCATTATACCTTTTCTGGGTCAGGACAATTGGATGTGCTCCATAGATCTTCAGGATGTGTACTTCCATATCAAAATGGACAGATGCTCCAGAAGTTTCCTCCGCTTCCGGCTGGGAGCCAGTCATTATCAGTTCAGAGCTCTGCCCTTTGGTCTCACCACAGCCTCCAGGGTGTTCACCAAATGTTTGGCAGTAGTTACCGCTCACCTGAGACGGCAAGGATTCCAGGTGTTTCCATATCTAGATGACTGGCTCCTTACTGCTACCACCAGACATCACCTGCTGCGAGCCAGAGACTACACCAATCAAACTTGCTCCAAACTAGGTATCACAATAAATTTCGAAAAGTCTGCATTGTCGCCTTGTCAATCTATTACCTTTATAGGCGCAAACTTAAATACAAAGGACATTTCAGAGAGACTGCCATTAGACAGAGTGAGTGTTAGACATTCGCCGACATGTGCAAGTCTTATTAGGATGCAAAAAAATTCAGGCCACATTCGTCCTAAAAACCTTGGGTCTCATGGCAGCGACTATCATACTAGTTCCCTTTGATCGTTTTCATATGAGGATTCTTCAGTGGATGCTGTTCACCCAATGGTCTTTCCAGCAACTTCCAATGTCTCACAAGATAATGATCACAGACACATGCAAAAACCAACTTGCTTGGTGGATGGTTTCCCAATCAGTACCCCAGGGCAGACCATTTGCTCTTCCTCCTCCAGTGGCTACGGTGACCACGGGTGCCTCCCTGATCGGGTGGGGGGGGGGGCATTTTCAGGGCAGAACAGTCCAAGGCACCTGGCAGCCTCACAAATACCATCTGCATATCAATGTCTTGGAGATGAGGGCCGTGCTTTTGGCGTTGCAAGCTCTTCACAACTCTCTTCCCACCAGGACCATTGCAGTTCAAACAGACAATATGTCGGTAGTGTGGTACATCAACAAGCAGGGCGGAACCAAGTCCTACCCCCATGTCGAGAAGCACTCAGACTCTGGCAGTGGGCGATCTCTTCCCAACAGTTTCTGATAGCAGCGCACATCCCTGGGAAGTCCAACGTTTTAGCGGACAGGCTGAGCAGAGCAATTCTCATGCCTCACGAGTGGTCTCTCAATCAGACATTGGCGGACCAAATCTTCCGCAAATGGGGTCAGCCTTGCTGCGACCTTTTTGCCACCCCCTTCAACAGCAAGTGCAACAATTTCTTCTCTCTCCTCCCTATTCCCGGACACTCCCCCAGAGACGCTCTAGTTCACGATTGGCCTCAGGGACTTCTTTATGCATTCCCTCCATTTCCCCTGATTCCCAAACTAATACAGAAAGCTACCATCTTGGGATGCAAGATGATCCTCATTGCCCCTTACTGGCCTCAACAAATTTGGTTCCCATTCCTGCATCATCACCTTCTGGAGCAGCCCTGGACCCAGTTCCAGACCTTCTGATCCATCAGTCGGGCAGGCTGCACCAATCCCTTCAATCTCTCCAGCTCACTGATTGGTTGCTCCACTTCCAACCTTAGCCAGGCTTCCGAACATCTCCCACTCGGTGCGTGAAATCACCTTATTATCGCATAAGTCTACCACTAGAAAGACTTATGCTAGTAAGTGGAAATGTTTCTCTTTCTGGGCAGAGGCTAGAAATATAGATCCCTTTTCAGCCCCTGTGCACCATATTTGGGATTTTTTAGCAGAACTTTTTCATGCTGGATCTTCTTCTACCACGATTAGAATTCAATTAGCTGCAATTTCAAACTTTCATACAGGCTTATCAGATACTAGTATTATGTCCCATAAGCTTTGTAAAGCTTTTCTCAAAGGGACTACTTTAATCAGGCCCCCAGTGAGAGATCCCCCGCCTCTGTGGGATTTAATTTTGATTTTAGCTTCCCTGATATTGCCCCCCTTTGAACCTGCAGCTTCTTGTTCTTTGAAGTTTCTTTCTTGGAAGACCCTTCTTCTGGTTGCAATTACTTCAGCCAGAAGAGTTTCTGAACTTCAAGCTCTTTGTGTTCGCCCTCTTTATCTAGTTTTCCACAAGGACAGAATTTCTCTCAGGACTAATCCTTCCTTCCTTCCAAAGGTTTCTTCTGAGAATAATTTGAGTCAGTCTATTGATCTCCCTGTGTTTTATTCCAAATTATTCCAACAAGGCAGAGTACAAGTTGCATCAGTTGGATGTTCATAGACAGTTACGTTTTTACTTGCATAGAACTAAGCAAATCAGAAAATCAGACCAGCTGTTCCTTTCCTATGCTGAGGGTAAACAAGGTCTACCAGTGTTGAAAGTAACTTTATCTAGGTGGTTGACGTCTATTATTACATTGATATATCAGCTAAGGAATAAAGAGCTTCCTGCTAAACCAAAAGGTCAATCCACTAGAGCTCTAGCTACTTCAGTGGCTTTTCAGGCAAGATTGCCAATGGAAACTATTTGTGCGGCAGCTACATGGGCCAGTCCTCGTATCTTCATTTCACATTATAAGCTGGACGTGGCCTCCAGGAGCAGAGCTGATTTTGGTTCCACTGTTCTGAAGAGTCTGTTCCGATGAGCCACCCAGGATTGAGGTGCTAGGGACGCTGTCCCAACCAGCAAGAATGAAGGCGAGATAGACAACTTAACATTAAGAAATTGTGTACCTACCATAACGTTCCCTGTTAGTTGTCGTCTTCTTGCCTTCTTTCTTGCGTGCCACCCTCCATCCCCCTATCCTAGTAGACTGAGAAGAGTTCCTTATGTTTTTCTTTCACTGGCTGAGTCTTCTCTGGCTATTCCTTTCTGACTAGTAGTCTCTCCAGTAGGATTTATGCATTCTAGGATAGGATTCCTCTGTTATTATGTCTGCAGTTAGACTTACCAAACGAGATCTGGGTATCTAGTGCCAGGCATCATGGGATATAGGAGGGCCTCGAGCCAGTAAGCAGCTCTCGAGCTTTTGAAGATGGCCGAGTCGGAGCCGAGGATCGGCTTCGAACCCAACCAGCAAGAAAGAAGGCGAGAAGAAGACAACTAACATGGGTTGTTATGGTAGGTACATAACTTCTTATTCCCAGTTACCTTTTTTATAATGCATTACACCTCCAACATTTGCTATCTACCCAAGGAAACATTCCTTCAAGTCTGCATGGGGTATTAAAACGCACCTATGCAAACATTTTCATGTAAAGATCCTAAACCTTCTGGACTGGGTTGCATACTTGGGAGCCATACGTTTGTCTTCCTGTTGTTTTATTGTAAATTGGTTTTCCACTTTCTGTTTCCAGTCTTTTTTAACCTCCTCTGATCGATTCTTATTGTTATCATGCAATATTTCACATGCTGTATTATCCATTTTTAACAGCATTTTCTGTTCTAGATTCAACTAAAAACTCTGCCGAGCAGGTTTTTCACTTAAAATTCCACTGTCCCTTTTTCTTTGCCTGTACTCTGTGACCAAGCACTGGTAGAGAAGGTAGTCTCTAGCTTGCAATTCAAATGTCTTCTTGGCTTCCTCCCACTCTGATGTTCTTCGTGTTTCACTGTTGCAGTCATTACATTTGGCTTATCTGCTTGCAGGTAGCCCTCAGCTGGCCTGATTATCAAAGTCTTGGGTCCTGCATCGGATGCTGTTTCTTCTTCCATGACGTTAGGTAGTCAGGGGTATAAAGCATGCAGCCGATGCCATTACATCTGTCTTTCTTGCCATGCAGTGCCCGAAGCAGAAGTAGTTTGCAAGTGCCGGTCAGCTGACTCCTGAAATGTTCGTTTTCAAGTTTCAGAACCGAAGTCATCAAAAAAGCTAAGTACCCCGTTGGGGATCCTTTTTCTTGCTCTAATCCGATGTCAGGAAAAGTTAACAATTGTATTACTTGTGGAAAGCAAATGCCTCATGAAGATTTTCATTTGTACTGCATTCCTTGCTTAGGCCCAGACCACGACGTCCCTCACTGTCTGTTTTGTGCCTTATTCAATCCTCAAACTATTCGTAGTCGCTTCATTTTTACATCAAACTATTTCGGTACTTTGTTTAATTATCCAGAAATGGCTTCGGTAAGCCGTCTGACTACAGACATTCCGAAAAAACTTCAAGATAAAGACAGATAGACCGCATAGGTCCAAAGCTGCCAACGATGCTTCTGTTAAACTAGTCGCCAGTTCGCCGGTACTCAGTGAGGCACTTTCACAGCCCCTGATACTCGCTACTTCAGATTCGCAGGCCTCTGCTGAGACCCATTCGGAGTCCGGTATGCCGCGAGATGCTTCGACTATGGAACCTGTGGATGTCTCTACCTTGGATGAGTCTAGAGCCGCTGTGCAGGCACCAGCTTCTGAGGGTGTATTCAGGCCTACTGACTTGAATATCAAACCAACGCCATCTTCTTCTTCAAGGCCTAAAACTCGTTCCACGCCTAGAAAACCAAGATCCAAACCACATGGTCAGGCCCATATGCCTAAAAAACAAATGATAAGAATGGCTGTAGACCTTATTACTCTAATTAGGGGAAGCCAGCCTTCTCCCTCTAAGAGACCAAAAACTGATTTTCTTTCTGTTTCTTCTGATGACCAGGATTTGCCCTTATCTACCTGTGAGGATTCTAATGCAGAGGACTCCATACCCTCTGCTTCCCCTCCAGAAGATTTTTCTTTTGGTGAAACTTTGCGCACTCTTAGTGAGCATTTGCAAAGAGGCTTAAGGAATTCTTACTCTTACCTCAACACAGGCCTGTAGCTATCCCTCCTGTACTGGACATTGTAGATGATGCCTTCTTAGAATCTAGCCTGGCCCCAGACACTTTACCTCCAGCTCCTAGGAAACCTGACAGGTATTACAGAGTACCTGACTCTCTCAAGTTCCTCTCTAAGAATCCTACTACGGACCCTGTTGGAATATAGCTTAACACATAATTATTTTGTATGGAAGAAGGATTTTTTCCTTCAAGTTAAAGGGACAGCTATGGGTGCAGCTTTTGCCCCCACCTACGCAGTGATATATATGGGTGAATTTGAGAAAGAGTTCATGTTTAAAAATATTTTTTATATTAATGTTGTTTTTTATAAATGATACATTGACGATCTTATTTTTGTTTGTAAGGGGGAATTTCCATTGTTTGATGTTTTCATGCAGAATCTGAATAGAAACACACACGGGTTAAATTTCACTTTTGAATATTCGAGAAGTAATATTCCATTTTTGGATGTGGAATTTTACATTGGAAGGGAAAATTTGGTACAACACAGACCTTTCAGGAAACCCACCTTGATTAATAATTTTTTGCATGCCAGCAGCATGCACCCCCACATTTGATTAAAGCATTGCCAGAAGGGGAATTCAAGAGAATTCTCAGGAATACTTCTGACCCTAATTTATAGGATGAAGTTTTTGATGAAGTATTCGTGAGACTTTCTTCTAGAGGTTATATGGAAACTACAGTCTCAGGCATTAAGGACAGGTTGTGTGGAGGGAATAAATCCAGGGGTGGTTACCGTGAATGGTGGCCAGTGTCTCATGAACAGGACAGATTATTTTTTGTATCCAGGTATTCTGAATTTTCATGGGTAGTTGAAAAAATTCTTAAACAACTTTGGCATGTAGTTTGTGATGACTTGATCATCGGACATCTGTTTCCCAGACATATTACCTTTTCTTACAGTAGGTATAACAGTTAGAAAGGTTAAGTAGGAAGTTGGAACATTCAATAGACATGAATGTTAGTGTGCAACGTTGTGGACGATGCTCTGTATGTGATAGGGTAAGTAACTTACATGGAAAGAAGATCAATGGGAAAAAGTATTTAGCATTTGAGAAATTTGATTGTTCTTCTCAAGGGGTAGTTTATATCCTGGGTTGTAATTGTGCCAAGCCACTTTGGTACGTAGGACAAACTACAAGGAAAGTTAAAATTCGTATTCTCGAACACTTGGGGGATATCAGAAGGGGTAATATGGATAGCCTGTAGCTTCACATTTTGTTAAAACGCACAATGGTAATATTAATGGGTTCATCTTTAGCGTGTTAGCCAGACCACATTTTCAGGAAGGTAATTTTAAAACAGAATTGAATAGGTTGAAACATAAAATGATTTATAGTTATCATACCTTATATCCGAGGGGCATGAATTGGCATTATTGTTTGAATTTAGTCAGTGCTTTATTGTCTTATTGTGTTATTGATTATGTATCAGATTATAGTGTATTAAATTATAGCTTGTAATTTCATATAAGACAGAATGTTTTCATCAAGTCTTTGTATTTTTTTGTAGTTGTATTGAATTTCATGTGTTTAAGCAATAGTTAAAGAGAGTAGTTGCATTTTTGAAACTTGTATTTGAGAATTTGTATTTTATAACTGCACTTTAAAATTGGCACTTTAAAATTTGCACTTCAATTAATTGGTTAATGATTTAATTGCTTATGATATATAAAAAGATGTTTTTTGCATGGTAAGATGTTCCACTGAAGGCGAATTGCCGAGGTACCAGGACATGTGAATAAACGGATAATTTTAATCATCTTTTTGTTTGAATGTTCCTTCAGCTTGAAGGTATTACAGAGTACCTGACTCTCAAGTTCCTCTCTAAGAATCCTACTGCGGACCCAGAGACCATTTCACAGGGACCCAAAGGCATTAAGGCTATTACTGCCAAAAACCCTACCCCCTCTGATAGAGATTCCAGGGGCCTGGACAGATGGGGTAAGAAGGTATATACTTCTGCTACTTTGGCCATTAGGGCCTTAAACTGCCAGTTTCATATGTTACAGTATCAGCAGCATATTATTGGCTTACTTAAACAGAAAATGATGTTGATTCCTGTCTGTGCTGAAAATAAAAAATTACAGGATTTAATGCATTCTGCTTAACAAGTTGGTAAACATAATTTGCAATGTGGTTTTGACTCCTTAGAGGCATCTTGCAGGGCTGCTGCACTGAGTCTGTTCTTAGAAAGCATGCTTGGTTTAAGGAGCAAACTTTGCCAGATCATGTTAAAGCTAAATTACTGGATACTCCCTTAAACCAAGACCGCCTGTTTGGCAACAAAGCAGTAGTACTTAAAAAGATGGAGGAAAAAGCTAAATCTATGCAAACTGTTAAAGATTTCCTGCAAGTACAACCTCCCAGATTTAGTAGGCATTGGCCTTCTAAGAAGTGGTCCTTTCCTGTCTCTTCCAGGCCTTCTCAGTCCAAACTCAGGAACAGCAGACCACCTAGGCTACAGTCTCAAGGTACTCACAGGCCTAAGCAGTGGGGGGCTCCCACTTACAAAGCTGGAAGTAGTAAGACGCACCCCCTTTGGTAAATTGTCACAATGACTTAACCTTAAACCTTCCAAGCCCTGCTCAACTGACTGCTCCTTTAGAGGGAAAGATTGCCCTGCATGCAAAAACTGGGAATTCATTACTCAAGACAAATGGGATTTAAATATAGTTTCCCAAGGATACAGATTCCACTTCCACACCTTACCAACCCTAAACGGTTGGCCAGACCTACCCCCAAATCAGTGGGCAGAGGCTCAACAGCAGGTTCTCTCTCTTCTAAGTATCAGGGCTATTCAACCTGTCCCAGCAGACGAATGGGGACAAGGTTTTTACTCAAGACCTTTCCTGGTATCCAGAAAAGACAACTCCTGGTGTCCTATCCTGGAGCTGTCTATCCTAAACACCTTTTTGGTAATCCCAAAATTCAGAATGCTAACTCTTCATCAGCTGCTTCCCATGCTAGGCAAAAATGCCTGGTTGGCAACATTGGGCTTAAAGGAAGCTTACCTGCACATCCCAATAAGGGAATCTTGCAGAAAATATCTATGCTTCAGAGCAGGCTACTTGCACTTTCAGTTCTCTGCACTGCCCTTTGGCTTATCTACTGAGCCCAGGGTATTCACAAAGTGCCTAGCTCCAGTCATTGCATTCTGCAGGCAAAGAAATATTCAAATATACTCATACCTGGACAATTGTCTAATTCAGGCAGAAAGCCAGGACATACTATTAAATCATCTGGCATTTGTAAAGAAACTGCTAACCTCACTGGGGTACACCATAAAAGAAAAGAAAAGAAATCTCACCTAGTACCCTGCCAACAAATTGTATTCCTGGGAGTAAGCTTGAACACAACTTCCCAGATGGCCTAACTCATGCCAGAGAAACAAGTTTATTTGGCAGCCTACTTCAAACTACTGGCCACAGAGACCCAGCTCTCTGCAAAGAAAATACTGCAAGCCCTGGCGTTCATGGCCTCTTGCATCCTACTAATTCCATATGCAAGACTGCATATGAGGAAACTACAATGGTATCTAAAAAGCCTATGATGTCAACATTCTCAGGACCTGGAATCAATGATACCTATCAATCCTTGTATAAAGGAGTTACTTAGGTGGGCAGAGGCCTGCTACCACAAGGGACCGCCATTCACTCTACCCACTGCTGCCCAAACCCTAACAACAGATGCATCAGACTATGCATGGGGGGCTCACTTGGCAGGGCAGTGCATTCAGGGCAAATGGAACCCTAGTCAAATGCACCTGCATATCAATCAAAAAGAAATGTTAGCTGTACAGAATTCTCTGACAGCCTTCAAGGACCACATTCTTCCAGGACAATTATTGGTAAAGACAGACAACACCACTGTTATGTGGTACATAAACAATCAGGGGGGAACCCACTCATACCATCTGTGCAGACTAGCCATGGCTCTGTGGAACACAGCCTTGAGCTACCAAGTGCAGCTACAAGCTCAATTCCTGCTAGGCAAGCTAAATTCACTTGCAGACGACCTAAGCAGAAATCTCATGGACCCACACAAGTGGAAACTGGAACCAAAGATATTCAACATTTTGAGAAACAAATGGGGGAGCCCAGAGATAGACCTATTTGCCTCCCCTCAGAACTAACAGTTGGACAAATTCTGTGCAAGGACTCCCCACAGACAAGCTTGGAAAGTGGACGCCCTGGCCTTCACCTGGGAAAGCCTCTCAGTTTATGTCTTTCCCCCCTCTGCCTCTCCTCTTGAAAGATCTACTAAAGCTCAAACAAGACAAACCAAGGACAGTACTCATTGCACCAGACTAGCCATGCCAACACTGGTACCCCCTCTTGTGCAGTATGTCACTGCTGGAACCATGGCACCTGCCTCAGACCCCTTCCCTGCTGTTCCAGCAGGAGTGCCAGATTCTGCACCCCCAGCTTCAAACCCTGAACCTTGCAGCCTGGCTAATTACCTTAGCTCTCCAATACCATCCCTCAGTAAGCAAGTGTGGGATGTCATTCTGGAGGCAAGGAGGCCTATAACTAGAAAATCCTATGCTGAAAAGTGGAAAAGATACTGTTCCTGGAGCCAGATTCAGGGGATGGGCACAACAGTGCCCAGCTTACCGCCTATTCTTCAGTACTTAACAGAGATGCTTCACAAGGGCCTTTCCTTCTCTTTTATTAAAATTCATGCCTCAGCCATTTCAGCACATTATAATACTGAGCCACCCCTCTTCTCTCACCCCCTGCTGAAGCAATTCCTTAGAGGGGCTAAAATTTAAGACCAACAAGGAGAGCCCCTACTCCATCCTGGGACCTTAACTTTGTATTGGAAAAGCTCACTCTACCTCCTTTTGAGCCAGCTGCAACTGCAGAGTTGAAATTCTTTTCTGGAAAACAGCCTTCCTTCTAGCCATCACTTCAGCAAGAAGAGTGTCTGAGTTACAGTCCCTCATGGCAGTGGAGCCCTTCATCATCTTCCATGCAGACAGGGTGTCCCTCAGTACCAGTCCTTCCTTTTTGCCCAAGGTGGTATCCAGTGTGGCCCTTAATCAGTCCATTCATTTGCCAACCTTTTTTTCTAATTCACAGAAGAAAGGAGAACGAATACTGCACTATTTGGACGTGCACAGACAACTTAGATTTTATTTGGACAGGAATAAGCCTCTCAGGAAAACTGAACAGCTGCTATTTGCCTTTGCTGTAGGGGCAGAGGGGAAGGCCATTTCAAAGCAAACCATTTCTAAGTGGATAGGACATTGGATTAATTTCTGCTATAAGCACCATGGCAAACCTACCCCACAGGGGATAAGATCTCATTCCACTAGGGCTGCATCTACTTCAACAGCCTTCCTCAGAGGTGTTCCTACCAGGGACATCCTAGAAGCTGCTACCTGGAGTTCTGTACGTACCTTCACCAAGCATTATCACTTGCCTATTTTTTCTAAATCCAGAGCTGACGTCATGGAAGAAGAGACACCAACCGATGCAGGACCCAAGACTTTGATAATCAGGCTGGCTGAGGGCTACTTGCAAGCGGATGACCCACATGTAATGACTGCAACAGTGAATACACTCGAACATCTACATTTATGGTAAGTGTATACAACTGTACTTTCCCTTTCCTGCTTGAGTTGTTTGCTCCCAATATCTTGGTTCCTTTCCCAGATTTCTGTAGTAAATACCAGGCCCCTTTTGCCTATTTCTGTACCCCTACTTGCAGTCATCCCCATTGGCAAAATTGCCTTTATCCATTCTCATATTAGCTTCGTTCTTAGAATACTTTTTGCTACATTACAAATATATTTTGTATGTTGTATGATTATTATTCTCCTTAAAGATATGCATCCAAAATCCTGCTTTCTGTTTCTTGAACTTTCTCCTTGCTTCATCATCATCCCTTCCCAATTTGAATTATAACCTTCTGCTCATGTTATCTATATGAACCTTAGCTGTGTAGCTGTAAAATATCCTTTCAAATCAGGTAAATCTAAATCAACTAGTTGTATTGGAAGGATTAGCTTATCCCACTGAACTCTTGTCATCTTTCCCTCTTAATTAATTATAGTCTACAATTTCTCTTTGAGTTGACAAAAGTATTGCTGACCTGTATACAAGACTAAAGGGAATAAAAACATTCAAATATAACCTATCAGAGAGGAGCCCTCCCACTTTAATCCTTGCCTCTGATCCTTCATATAACCTTATTATTGTATCAGGTAATGTTAATGCTTCCAAAGCCCTACTCAGTCTGTCAAAAGCTTTCTCTCCATCAAGACACACCAACAACAGTGGTATTTTCTTTTATTCTGCTTTCTTCCAGGTCATCATTGCTCTATTAATGTTGTTAAATGTTTGCCTCCCCTGCACAAAACCACACTGATCCATGTCTGTGACTATTGGCAACATCTTTGCCATTATAGTCATTGTTTAAATTTGAAGTGGGTCTATATGAAGCTGGGTCTGAAGGATTTTTGACATCTTTAGGTAACGCAGTTTATTTTCCCAAGGTGTTGATGCTCCCCCTTCTTCTCAAATACTGTTAACCACAATCTTCCAGATCTTTATCACTTTCTTCACTCCTAATTTCCAAACTTCCATACGAATATGATCTTTTCCCGGAGATTTTCCTGAAGATTATTTGTCACTGTTTTTATCTCATCACCTCCTACCTCAACTGTTAATTGTTGAGCCTCATCTTCCTCTAACCTTGGCTTAAGTCTTCCATAAATATTTCCATTTGTACTGTTTCTTGAGTTCTACATTTCTCTGCATTATACAGGTTTTCATAATAACTGTAAAACCTCTATAGGAGCTCTGGTTATTTTTCTTCTTAAAGGTTCCCTACGTTTGGCAACATTCCTTTCAATGTTTGTTGTCTAAGTCATTGTGCTCTAGAGTTGTTATCAAAAAATAGTTGCTTAACTGCAGTCTTTCTAAACCCATACATATTATCCAGATGCCCCCTTATTTTTTCTTTAGCACTCTGCATTTGCTCTTCCTCTTGTTTTGTGAGATTTCCCATATTCTGCAATACATTAACCTTTGTCAGGCCCTCTAAGTATATTTCTATTACTTCTTAGCCATATCTCTTTTTCTTTTATTTTGACCATATTTTAAAGTCCATTTTCTTTTTATCCCACTCACTAGCTATAACTTCTTAAGATATCTCTAGCTCCGCTAGTAACTCTTGAATAATTTCCATAACCCCTTCCTTAAATTCCTCTCTTTTTAAAAAGTAGGTATGAAAGTGCCAGTGTCTAATTTTTACTTCATTAGCCTACTTCTTTATCTTAATTTTTATTGGTGCATGATCTCAAATAGTTACTGGATAGTTGAGAAAGTTTTCAATTAAACGTATACGTTCCTGTAAAATATAATTTCTATCTAGTATAGCTCAGTCGTACCTTGGGGAATAATATGTTAATTCTGTCAGAGTTCCTACTATTGAATTCACATCTTCCATACCAAATATATTCATAAATTTCTTCAGAAATCTACCCTCCTTTGTTATATTGTCCCTTCTAGGCCCCCGCGATATATCCCCTCTATTGCAAATCAGATTCCAGTCTCCAACTATAAATATTTCTTGCTGAAAGCTGATTTTTTTCCCCAGATGTTCTTATGATCCATAATAGCAGTTTTCAGTGGAATATAAATACATGCCATTGTAATCCTCCTCCCCGTCCAATAGCCATTTATTACTACATATGTACCATTTTTGTCTTTATTCTTTATCTGTTATTGGAGCCCCTCTAGCAATTAGTATAATTATTTGTCTTTTCTTCTATCCCTTGTACTCTGCTGAATATCCATTCTGAAGTCCTCTGTGTCAAATTCACATGCTCATTCCTTTCCAAATGTGTCTCCTGCAGCATTGCTATTTGCAATGTGCATTTCTTAATATAATTCAATATTCCTTGCTTTTTATCTGTACCTGTAAGACCATTTACATTCCAGAGTAATATGGACAGCATAGCTATCATGATAAAAAGCCATTGTTCCCACCTATTATATGTGACAGTTTTTTTTAATGTGCATTTCCAGCTTGTGTCACATGCATATACTAATGTTTGGGGGTCTGATCTTTTGTACAGTTGTTTGTTCTTGTCTTCATTTGAACCTGTGTCACATTTTAAGACTTTTTATTTTAATGAAAACCCTCAAAGAGAAACTGAGTACAAATCACCCCATCCCCTGTTAACTTGGAGCAAAGACATCTTCAAAACATGAAGTTTAACAGTTGTTGTTGTTTGTCTTTTGGCTTTTCCCGGTTAGGGGTCGCCACAGCAGAACTCCGGTCCGCTAATGATTGGCAGTTGTTTTTTTTTTATGGTGTCGAGTTGCCAGCCCGACGCCCAACCTTCAAAGAAGGCACGCCCATTCAACGCATGTCTTTCAAACGCCCACTCGACCGTGGGGAGGACATGCAGACTCCAACAGAAAGCACTCCCAACCCAAGCCGAGAATCGAACGGGAGAACCTCTTGCTGTGAGGCAACACTGCTACCACAGCACCACCGCGGAATATGAAGTTTAACAGTCCAGACAGGAATAATTGCCCCAAATTGACAGCTGCACCTAGGGCATTATCTAACCTAAAATTAAGGCTACCATGCTAAAGCGCATACTACAGGTTGTGCCCCATTTACAATGATTGCTGTCTCTTCTTTTCTTATATCTCTTCCCCTACGAGATATAAAAATTAGCTTGTATGCTTTCAGAAAACATTACATTTTAACCCTAAGAAAAGGTTCACTTGCTGTCTTTAAATAAAACTAAATTATACATTGTTCTATTAACTGCATTAACATATTAAGGCTGCTATGAAGGTTGTTACCTCTTATTTACTTCCCATATTTTCAAACCTATTTTTTTCACTGAACTGCTTCCCATTGTACCTTTAAATGTTGCATTTACATCAGCAAAGAATACTTAGAATTCTCAAGATTAACTGCTTGCACTTATAGACAGCTTATCTGTGTGGAAATGTACTCAGCAATGTGTTTGTAAATTTCACTCAGAAAAGTATGCACAGCTACAGGCATCTGGACTCCTTTGAACATTTGCCAGAGGAAAACAAACAAGCTAATATATTTGCAGTTGTAGAAAGCTTAACATTTTCATGTCTTTCAAAGGTTTGGCTTATTTTTAAAGCCTACATACTTATAAAAGCACCTGTTTTCAGCTTAAGCCAATGATAGTAATCTAGCCAGTCACACTTGTAAAATAAAAAGAGAAACTATCCTAATTCTACATATAATATAATCAGTGCACTTTTTACAACCTTAACCCAGCAGCCCAATATCACAACATGTGAACATTAAACTTGCTTTTTTCCAGCATTTTTTTTCTTGTAATACTATAAAAGCTATATTTCTTACAACTAAAAAAATATTTGTTTGCTTTTACATCTTTAACACATGCAGCAGTCACTGAAGACTCCCCCACATTTAAAATACCTGTGTACACATTACACAAAACTGTTTTACTGTATATAGCATGCAGTTTATATCATGAAATGTTTTGCACAAATACTAATAAGAACAAAAATTGTTTTACTTCGTTTCCCCCTTTTAGTGCCCTTCCAAACATTAATGATATACATAAAGTAGGATGTATGCTTTACAGTCCAGCCAGAAGTTTGACAAAGTCAGCAAAAGTCTATTGTTTTTCAGCCAGTTTTTCTTGGAAAACTATATTTCAGAAATGTGATAAGATGCTTTATAGCCTTCCAATTATTCGTTAATTTAAGAGTTGCTGGTCTTCCTGTTCATCTCCCAACACCAGACTCTGGTTCAAGTTCAAGGTACTGCTGATTCTTCTAGTCATCTCTCTGCTTTTTCTGTCTCTCAAGCATTTTCCTTTGCAGCATTGAAAAAGGTTTCGTTGGCAAAGTCTCTCTGAACTTTACTGTCAGAAACATGAGAAACAGAGTCCCTTTCTGCTGACTCTCTATTTGTTGGATAAATTTTATTTCTTCCTTAACCTGTTCTGCAAGAAAAAAATGACTTTTATCCTCCAGGGTAAAACATTTTGAAGACAGCTGGTACAGCAGCTTGAATCTCACACATGCCTCTCCACATTCTCTGATTGCTAGGATAAATTTGCTTTTCTTCTACCTGGTGTATGTGCATTTTCTACAAACACTCAATACTTTGCCATTCTGCCACAATTTTGCCAGGATCAATTCTTTCTGCTGGTATGATTGCATCTTTACTAATGTAGGTCTTGGCCAGGTTTGGAGCATACACTCTATGTACAATTTCAGTTAACAAATTCTGCTGTGGAACACCAGTCCAATTGCTTATTTGTGCTTTCATAAAGTTAATATAGTCTGTTCCTTTCATTTTCTCTGGTACAGCAGAAAATCTCAGGTTTTCTAAATCACTATTAATCTTATACATTAATGTCTCATTCTCATATCACACATATCACTACCCTTCCCATATTAGTATTGTTACATTTAAAATTCCTTTTTTCTTTTTTCTAAGAATTCTTATTCCATGCATGATTCTTTTGCTACCAACCAAACAATTTGATCACCCACACTGCCTGTATTCTTTTCCTTTTTCCTTCTTTGTTACATCTGGTATCTAGCAAACACGAAAAATCCATTTTTATTTTTCTACACCATTCCACCACCACTACAAACCTCTTATATCATGTATAATGACATTCATATTTAATGCTAAAATTCTTCTGTCATCCTTTTCCATTTTTGAGTTTTATTTTCAGTTTTTATTTTTAGTTTGTTTCCTATGTCTCCCACCAATTAATTTTTCACTATCTTGTTCTTCTCTTGTCTCAATTTCTTCCTTCTCTTCTTCTTTGCTTTCTAAAATTGCAAATCTCTTCCCTCACTGTATGTTAGACATCACTTTGAACTGTTATTTCTTCTCTAACTACCTCTTCACTGTTTAACCTTTCTTCAGTTTTCCCTTCCCCTGTACCAGATTCTGTTTCAACATCTTCTGTAATAATATTTTCTACTGTTATTTTATTTATTTATTTTATTTAACATTTGTTGACCGGGAAAGTCCGACTTGGTTCCACGGATCCTTTTTTCAGCGGAGGCCCGGGGAGAAATGCTCCAGAAGCATGTCTTTAGAATGTGGGAGGAAACCGGAGTACCCGGAGGAAACCCACGCGAATGCAGGGAGAACATGCAAACTCCACACAGAAGGCACCCCAGCTGAGAATCGAACCGGAGTACATCTTGCTGTGAGGCGACAGCATTAACCGCTGCACCACTGCGCCACCCATGCTTGTCTTTTTTCTGAGCTTTCCCCTTTTTCTGTTCTTTCCTTTTCTAATATGGGATAGTCAAACCAGAAGTATCATTTACATTTATTTTACATTTTCTACAAAAGTGTGTATATTTTCTACAAAAAGTCTTACAATTTTTTGCTATATGTTCCCTCTCCCTGCATTGGTTACACCTTCATTTGCTATAGTCTTGTTGTACTAAACAGTTTTCATCCTGTCATAAATAACTTGCTTTGGGTTGACGTGAGTACCTAACATATCCTTTCTTACCATTCACAGTTATTGCATTTGAAATATGTTGATTTCCCATCCTTAACATCCATTGTTACCCACACTTCCTAACCTTCAGTCCATACATTTCTTTCATTACGTTTCTTTAACCTCATGTACTGAACTACATAGTGAAAGGGAAAAAAAACAGTTTTAAGTCATGTTTATCCATATCTGAAGTTCTAAATTGCATTTATTTTCTTTTTCATAGGTTAGTACTAGTATATCGGCCCTAGGGCCTGTACAAGCCTAGCCATAACAATTCCCTGGATATTTCTTCCCACAATATTTACTTCCCTGGACCCCTGTCTACCAAGGCGACTGACGTGATCCCCGAGGTGAATTTCCTGTCTCCCATCCAATCGTCAAGGTTCCTTTTGAAGAGGGCCAATGAGGCGCTCTGCTTGACATGAATGGGCAGTTTATTCCAGAGTCTGGGGAGTCTCTGGGTCAGGAACCCATCCCTCCAGCATGTTTTATTCATTGTGATGACAAGGTTTAGATCCCTGGAGCGTGTGGCTCTGAGGGATTGAGATTTTTTTAAGTGGAGCATGTCCAGCAGCTCAGGGTTTGACATGGCCTTGTATGTTAAGCAGAGATCACCTCTGAGTAGACGGTATGCCACAGAGTATAGCTGGAGTTTTTTTTAGGTGGTCAGCAGAGGGTATCTGCTTTAGGCCTGTGATTCTTTTAGTGAGGTATTTCTGTGGCCTTTCCAGCTGTTGCAGATGTCTCGTGAGGTACATACCAAACGGGGCATTGTACTTTATAATGGGTCTAATGAGGGATGAGTAAGTGGGACAATGACCTCCTGTTTTCTGGATGAAAAGCCCTTCGTGATGAGGTGTGCCACATAGAAGGATTTCCTGACTGTTGTGGCAATGTGGTTATCTAAGGTGAGACCACTGTCCACCTGTGTCCCTAAGTCTGTCATCACACTTTCGGCCTATGTGATAATTCATGGGTACATGTTTTTTCCCAAAGGGGATAACTATACATTTCTTGGCATTAAGCTTGAGCCCATGGCTTTGGCACCAAGCATCTGTTTTTGTAAGGCCCTTTTGTAGAATATCCACATCATTTGGGGATTCAATAATGGCTCCCAGTTTGCAGTCATCTGCAAACTTTGTTAGCCAGAGTCCCTTAGTGTCGGCCTGTATTTCAGAGAAGTAGATGCCAAACAAGAGCGGTCCCAGGACTGAACCCTGAAGTAGTCCACTTGCCTGGAGGTGGATTTGAATTCGGCTACTTTTACAGTCTGAGTTCTGTCAGTAAGCCAGTTGGCAACCCATCGAGTGACGTAAGGATTTATGCCCAGCTTAGTAAGTTTATCTATGATTCCAGAGTGGGGGACGGTGTTGAAGGCCTTGGCGTGGTCCAAATTGGCTGTGTGGACCGCCTTACCCTCATCCACAGCTCTGGAGACTGATTCGAAGAAGTCAATCAGGTACAGGAACCAAGACCTGCCCTTCACGAACCCAAACTGGGTGGGGTCCAGTGTTTGAAGGTTGCCAGTGTCTTTGTTTATAAGTTCCATGAAAATGCGTTCCATGCCCTTGCAGATCAGGCTCATCAGACTGATGAAATGGTAGTTCCCGGGATCCAAGGTGGATCCGTCATGAGTGGGATAACTGTATCTGTATGCCACTCAGTGGGTATGAAGACCGAAGTGAGGCTATGATTAAACATGACACTTAGCTGAGGTGCCAGTTCATTTTGTAGTTCATGTAGTACACAGCCCGGGATGTTATCTGGTCCCATGGATGCTGTATTCCTAGCTTTGGAGAGTGGAGTTTCTGCCTGAGTGGCCATGATTACTGGAATTTGGCAGTTTTTTGGTATTGAGATGGGCCCTTTGGGGGGGAGAGGGGGGTGAAGTTGGCACTAAATCGATCTGCCAGGATATTGGCAATATCCTTGGGGTCAATATATTTAATGCCAGTCTGTTGTAGCTCAGAGCAGATCTGAGCATTGCCATTTAGATTCTTGACATAACTATAGAATATTTTGTGATTGTCTTTTGAATCTTTGGCAATTTTATTTTCATAACTAGCTTTGGAAGATTTTAGGAGAGATCTCAACTTCTTACTGAGGCTGGTAAGGGAGTTTTTTGCATACTGGGATTTTCCTCTCCTGCAACAGTTTCTTCCTTCTGTTGTATAGTTTGTTTATGGCAGGGGACCACCAGATTGGCTTCCTTTTTTTGGAGGAGAGCACCTTTGTTCTATTTGGGATGGCACGATTCATCCCAAGTTTTGAAATAAATACTCTTTCCTTGATGCTGCTATATTTCTTTTTTTCAGTTTATTATAAATTTTTCCAGCAGGTTAAAGCTTTCAAATGTCATTCACAAAAATGGTCAGCTGCAAAATGATTTAATGCTCTTTTGGCTTTGTTAATCCATAGTGGCAAAATAATACTATCCATAGTGTTACACTTGTTCACACCGCCACCATTTTTCCCTTTTATTACAACTGGTTGTCTTCTCTGTGGCTGTTGAGAAGCTGCAGTTTTGTCCCCTCTCATTTCCTTCTTCCATCCTTCCTTGCATTGTTGCATCTGCATAACTACTTTGTTCTTGTAACAAAAATCCCTTTTAAAGAGGTAAACCCTGAAAACTGGCTACTCCACCAGCTGATAATACTCCATTGTTTTCCCTTCACCAGCTGTTTTCTGTTTCCAGTCTTTTATTTTCTTCCTCCTGTAAAACTCTCTTCACCATTTCTCTCTGTCTCGTTCTTCTCCTTCGTTTGGCTTTGCCTGGTTCACCAAATCTATCTGCATTTGCATTTCCAGTCCTGCATTTTCCTCCTGCCTTCAGTATGTTTTCTTCTGCTCCTCTCACCCACTCTGTTGCACTTTCCCCCCTCTTGGAATTCCCAGAGCTGTAGTAACAGCTCTCCAGTGCTACCTAATAGCTCTAGAGAGTGCTTCACTTCCCCTCCAAAGAGTAGGGGAAGGTTCTTCGGTATCCTGGCCAAATTTTCCCCTACTACTATAAATACCATGTTGAGTTTCCCCTAAAGAGACTGCTAGCTTAGTGGGAATAACCTAGCCAAGAAAGGATAAATAAAAGTAAATAAAATAATTTGAGCATCAAAAAATATTTAACTACAGTGGTATTGGAAGGATGCTGTAAATATGTTTTGTATTGCAGACAGTTGTTCACTTAATGTGTGTTAACGCACATTATATAGCTTTTATTGTCTCTCATGTTTTTATTCCTGACTGCACCAGTATTAATTTACTTTATCTTTTTTTTCTTTTCAGAAACGCAACACATTGACCTTGTGCTGTCTGGAAGCAGATTGTTACAGAGAAAGTGTTGAGGAGCAGATTAAAAGCTGTCCATATTTCAGAACAGGCTGCAGCAGCCATGCGACGCAGACCCTTTCACCAGGGCCCCTTCCCACTGAACAGTATTGTCCATCTACCAGCAACATTCAGATTCCAAGTGAAAGTGAAGATGAAGATGAAGATTTAAAAATTAATTGTGCATCATTTGCTGGCTCAGGAGTAGTGTTTCAGCGTGACTGTGCTGATCTGGATTTAGCACTGATTGAGGAAAACTGATATTACAATTCTCAGGAAATATTTTTAATAAAAGGTTCAATTTGTTCTGAAAATTAACACAAAACTGATGGTTATACTGCCAGCCTTGAGTAATCCCTCTGTGTGGGGCAGCAAATGTTAGCAGTAATTCCGTTTCCATCATGTCTTTTAGCTCAGAGGCTTTGAACATTCCAGCAGTTTGTGATGAAGTGAAAATAAAACAAGTTACACAACAAGAAATGTTTGCGCTGCTGATTTTCTTCTAAAATTGTGACCAACACTGGGTGCAGTTTAATACCTGTTAGATGCCAAGATCAGTGTACTAGCATACATCAAACCGGCACGTGGTATTGTCAACCCTAGTAGTTGTTTTAGGGGGTACCTTTTAAATGAGGATTAAAGGTCAGCTTTTTTTTGTCTTACTCTGCAGTTTTTCTCTTAATTTAAGAGTGGTAGTGTAAATGAATTTTGCATGCATTTTTGATGATCATAATGCACATTGTTGATGTTCTACAAGTCCTCCATCCCTAAGTCATCCTTTCATAATTGGGTAACTTGAGTCAAATAACTGACCTGCTGCTTGGATCATTCCAGTAGTAAGTTTTTTATTGTTTTACTGTGTATCGGGAGTAAGTGGAAAACCTTGATTTTTCATTTTTTTTCTAGAGGAGTATACTGTTCTTGTGCAAGGCATTGTTATACTGCATTCATATTGAGCAGAACTTGTGGATAGAGAAGGGCCGAAACAGAACTACCATACCCTTAACCCTGAAAAGTTACTATACTTGGCACAGTAATATATGCTTTTTTAATGTCAGAAGTAAAGATTGAACTGTGCGTTTATGCAATCTGTGAGATATTTATCTAACCATTTTTCTTTTTGCACACAGATGACCAGAACTTATTTGTTCCATGTCCGTTTGCTGCTAACTTCATTAGTTCTTCATCACTTAACAGTATTAAATGTTTTGTTTGTAAGACAGACTTTCTCAGGTTATTGGCGCCCAGCAGAAATTTATACTGCATATGCAATTAGGTCTTCAATTAGTGTTATGCATCTTATATTAAGCAAAGTAAACTGTCTTTCATTTGAAGCACACTGCATTATTGTACATCTTCCTTGTGTATTTTACATGGAGTCACAGTGAAAGTACATTTGCATGAGTTACACACTGCTGCAACACATTGTGAGTGATGCTGTTGTCTTAGCAGAATGGAGTGTTGTCAGTTTTCTATCTGTATGCAGCTTTTCAGCTGCTTTTTTCTCTGGTGGTATCGAAAAAGACTGATCTCTGGTGATGTCTGTGCCAGTGGTTGATTATGCCTATGTTCGTCCAGAGTCAAGTAAGCTCTGCATATTTTCCAACTTATTTCAGGCAAACCAGAAGAAAGAGTTGGAGGAGATACTGTTGAAGACAGAGGTACTCTAGAAATGAACTGGGAAATGTCAGCAACCTTTCTGGTATGCTGAAGAAGAAAACTACAGACAACAGCTTGGGATAGTAAACTGTGAAAGTGATACCATGATCAGGAGAATTTCTTGAAGACAGTAGTGTTGGGTGAAGTACTCCTAATTCCAGATGAGTTTTATTATTCTTGTCTTCACATTTTAGTTAAAAATATCTAAGCACTCTCTAAGAAGCAGAACCTTTACCCAAGCTTTTCTTGGCAATTGATCCATTTCCTGGGTGGTTGGGTTAGCCTCCTGTCAGTCAAAGGGTCACAGACCAGTACTTTAGGATGATCTTAACGTGACATTGGAACAGCAACTTGGAAAAAAATGGTCTGTGTTTGACAGCATTAACTTATGCACTTCTGTACCTCCACCACAACCACCATCATTGCCAAGGAAAACAGCATCCATCTTTGGTTATTCTCTCCCACAAACCTCTCTGATAGTGTTAGAAAAATAAATTACCTTCTAAATATCCCGTTATGACATTTTGATGATTCTGCTTAACAAAACCATTGTGCCCTGCTTCATATATACATGAAGAGCCAGCCAAGAATACATGGCAACTTGTCATGAATAGCCATTTGAATAAAACTACCATGCAGTTCATTTTGTAGTGTGTGTAATAGGCTAAATTATACTGTAAATGTTACCTTACTGTTTGTTTCCCCTTTCAAAAAATGTTCTTTTTGTAAGTCACTGCTGCAGTCAAAACTTCAAAGACGTGCCACAAGTGGACTCCAGTCTTTGGCTAGTGTTTGAGCCCATCCACCTCCCTCCATGCTGATCTTACATCTACCACCCTCCAGACATGTCTCTGTTATGGTATAAAGTCATGATACGGTTGGCCAGTCTCCTTTGTTTCTTGCAGTATGATTCTTTCAATCAGACGTGTTTTGAATTACATCAGGCAAGTCCACAAGCATAAGAATGATTGTTCTAATAAAATACTGAACACAGACTTTGCTGAGGAAGACTGCCTTGATTACAGGTGTCCTCCCCCTGGACTGTGATATTGCAGGTGAGGATACATTAGCGTCAGACTCTCCACCTAA
Organism: Protopterus annectens; assembly: GCF_019279795.1. Taxonomy (NCBI): domain Eukaryota; kingdom Metazoa; phylum Chordata; order Ceratodontiformes; family Protopteridae; genus Protopterus; species Protopterus annectens. Next base: position 98,805,870 of record NC_056750.1, on the reverse strand, counting down.
AGTCCTCACCTTTGGAGTTTCTTTGGCTGTAATTAAAGATCACATCAAGTGGCAGGCTGCTGAGACTTCTCATGCCCAGAAGAGGTCTTACAATTATTGGGTATGACCCCCCCCATCCAGCCTGTAACAATATCCTCTATGCATGGAGTCTTACTAAACATATTTGAGGCGAGTTCTCACAAGCCAGACTGCCAATCCCATCTCTTAGAAAGCAGAGTCTAATTGCTCGTTCATTTTTATATAACAATCCAGTTGCAGAGCGTTACACATACACTTTGCAGATTACAAAAGCCGTGAAATTCCCTCAAGGAGTATTGCACTACCTAATGACAAGATTGGCTCCTGGTTAGGTTTGGTAGGAAGACTTGCCATTTAAAGCATTAATTATCAAGTACATACTTTGAAGTACTAAGAGTACATCTTGAAACACCACCAACAGAGAGGACCCTAAAACACCATTAATACAACTTATTCAAGCAACCAGTTCAGTTACTTAAGCATGGCTGTAAATATTCATATGATGCTGCTGATGCAGCATTTAGAGCAGCTGTCACTGAACAGATTTATGAAGACATGCTTGGCTTCACACTTTTCTTGATGAGGATATCAAAGTTAAGATTTTGAATGCCCCATTAGAGAACTGCTGTTTGTTCTGTAGTCATGAAGTTTTCAAGAATAGTGAAAAGGAGAAATGTAGTTAACACAGTCTAACATTTCACATTCCACCACCCAAAAAACAAGGTCTTTTTTATGGAAAACCAAAGAATGGTGAACAGCCCAAAGTAAATAGGCATTTTCATAAGGCAAAATGACAAGGGGTCACAAGGAGGCCTGCCCACCCTTCCCACCCTCACCCAATCCCAAGACTTGCTACCTTACCCAGGAGGAAGTTTAATTGTCTCCCTGAATGGATGGAGGGTAATAATGACAGGCAAATGAGTACTAGGGATCATTGTAAAAGTGTATTGTGTAGGGTTCAAGTCCAAACCACCTCCCAAAGACATAACACAGGTATATCAGACCAAGAACATCTTGGTGTAACAATTATACAAATGATACAAGTGACCATAGAACTTGACTGTAGGGTACACTGAGAAAATAATTCTACTCAAGGATCTTGGTTCCAAGAAAAGCTGGATCTTGAAGGTTCATTCTGGACTTGACAAAACTAAAGATTCTCTTTGCCACCAAATTCAAAACGCTGATTCTCTGAGTACTCTTATTGCTAAGGCCCAAAGCATACATAGTCACTTTGGATTTAAAAGATTCATATCTGTATATCCCCATTCACAAGGGAAAAGGCTCTTCCTAAGATTCCTGGCAGGGGGTGGCCACTTCCAGTTCATCTCCATGCCTTTTGGTTTGACTACTGCTCCATGAGTTTTCATCAGATGTCTGTCAGTAATTGCCCATTGGTGGACAAGGACCATACATATTTAGCCTTGCATGGATAATTGTCTCCTTTAAGCCCAGTTTCAAGAAGGAACCATTAAATCCATAGCTTGTGCACAGTATTTCCTGCAGAAATCTTACCCAACTCTCTCAGAAAACAGTATTCTGAGGGCCCTACTAGACACCAATCTTTTCAGGTGTTAATCCCTCCAGCCAAAGTGCTCTGTCTCAGAGCTTTCTTTCACCAGATGGCAGAAAAATATCAGTGAATGGCCAGACATTTCCTCAGTATACTAGGGCATGTGGCCACCACCATTCTCATGTTCACAGTGGTTTACTTACATATGAGAAAAATCCAGTGACTTCTCAGGAACTTGTAGGATTAACATTATCCATCACTAGAACACTTCCTACCTTGACCCCAAAACAAACTGAACTGGTGGATCATATCTCAAGGAGATAAGGCCATGCCTTTCTGCCCCATACCTTACAACCAGACTTCAGTTGCAGATGCATCAATGTTGACTTGGGAGCACATTCCCAGGGCTTGAATATGTAAGACATCTGGTCCAAAATGCACTGAAAGCTCCACATCAACTTGAAGTACATGCTAAGTCCAGTACACCATCCAAGCACTGAAAAGCTCTATGGATCTTAGCCATTCTGAGAATGGTCATGAGTAGTACCACAACATCAACAAGCAGGGAGGTACGCATACTCTCAAAACTGTGCAGGTTGGCATTGAAGACCTCGGAGTTCGCAGTAAATTGCAACATATTAATGGCAATTTATATTCATACAAAGGACTATTTAGTGGCAGACTAGCTGAACGGGACCTTGTCTGATTCCCCATGAGCAGATGCTGCACAGGCATGTATTCCTGTCTCCAGCACAAAAAAGGGAAAAAAATTAAGGACACAGAGACAGAGATGTTTGCATCCCACAAGAACAAACTGCTCAAAAATTGAGTACAGTCGCAAACAGTTCAGTGAAAAACTGAGAAATATGACCAGTAATATTGCCAGCTTGAGTAAAGTTCAGTTACTGACTAGTAAGTACATTGCCTAGATGCCAACAAATAAGAAATTTAGAGAACCTGAAAGAAAATTAACCAGAAAAGGTGGAGAGAGAAAATGGCTGGGAAGTATCCTGCAGCCGTTCAGGAAAAATAGTTCAGTCTTCAACTTTGGTTCAAGATATGGCTTCCAGTAATTTAGAGGAAAAATAAATCAAACATACTCATAGGTTATTGAAATAAATTAAACATAGAAATATTATATCAGCTCAAATAAAAGGCTGAAAAAAACAGAAGTAGCTTTAACCAGCTGTTCAGATGAACTGATAACATTGCAAAAAATCAGAGGTTGAAATTAAGAAAAGCCTGGTTGAGTATTAGAGCTGTTCAAAAAAAACGACGAGTTAGTAGAAAGAATGCACATAGAAAACCTGAGATTTTCAGCTAAACCAAAGAAACTGGAAGGAACAGACTGTATTAATTTGATGAAAGCACAAATAAACAACTTGACTGATATTTCACTGCAGAATCTGTTAAAAGAGCACATAGGTTCATAGGTTGGTACTAGGCTATCAGCCCTAGGGGCCTATACAAGCCTAGCCATAACAATTCCCTGGCTATTTCTTCCCACACTATTTACTTCCCTTTACAGCCAGGACACGTAGTAATAATGTAATCATACCAGCTGAAAGAGTTGATTCTGACAAAACTGTAGCAGAAGGGAAAAATACTAAAAAATTTGAGACAGCTGAGTGTTTGCGCAAAATGATTATTCACTGTACACCAGGCAGAAGTGAAGCAAATTTATCCCAGCAGTCAGGGAATGTCAAGACAAAGATATGTTTCAAGAAGCGGTACCCAGCACCAAAATATTTTTTTCCCTGGAGGATCAGACATTTTTGGATACCAAACAGGCTAAGGTGTTATCCAACAGAAACTGAGCCAGCAAACAGAAGGGGACTCTGCTTCTCATTTTTCTGACAATAAAGCTCAAAGTGACTTTGCCAGTGAAACCTTTTATAATATTCCAAAGGAAAAATGCTTGAGAGAGAGAAAAAAAAGCACAGGAGTTGACTAGAAGAATCAGGAGTACCTTGGACTTGAACCAGAGTCTGGTGTTGGGAGATTGAGATGAACAAGACCAGCAACACTGAAATTAGTGAATAAATGGCAGACTATAAAGCATAGATCACATGTGTGAAATATGGCTTTGCAAAACAAAAAAAGGTTAAGAAAGATTGGATATTTGTTGACATTGTTAAACTTGTGGGTAGACTGTAAAGCATATACACTTTGTCATTATTGTTTAGAAGGATACTACAAGGGGAAAAAGTAACTATAAATAAAATAATCTTTGTTCCTAGTATTTGCATGAAATATTACATTATATAAACTGCATGTTATGTATAGTAAAGCAATTTTGTGTAGTGTGTAATCATGGGTGTTTTAACTGTTGGAGGGGTCTTTTCTGTGACTGTTGTATGTGTTAAAGATAGTAAAGTAAACAAATACATTTTGTAAGAAATATAAGGCTTTACAGTACAACAAGAGAAGAACGTCTGAACAAAAGCAAATGCAATATTAATATGCTGTGATCTTTGGCTGCTGGAGTGGGTGGTACACTGATATTATATGTAGAATTAAGATATTTTATCTTATCTTTACAATGATGAATGTCCAGATTGATGCCCTTGGCTTAAGCTATGTAAACAAGTGTTTTTAGGCTTGAAAAATAAGGCAAAATGATGAAAGCCATGAAAAATGCTATCTTGAAAGATATTAGTTTTTTTCCTCATTAGCAAATAGTGAGAGTCAAGAAAACTGTATTTGAAACAGTTATATGTTGTATTCAGAGTGAACTGACAAAGCTTCATTGCTGACTACTTTTACATGGAGACAAGCTCTCTGCAGGTGCAAGCAACTAATTTGGGGAGTTCTGAGCTTTCTTTGCTGAGGAAAATGTAAAAATTAAAGTTACAATGGCATGCAGTTCAGTGAAAAATAAAACTTGAAATTATGGGAAGTGAATAAGAGATAGCAGCCTCCCTAGCAGTCGTAATACTTTAATGCATTTATAGAATAGTGTACAGTTAAGTTTTATGTAAAGATAGTTCACTTTTTCTAACACTGAAAGTGCATAAGCTGTTTTTCATATCTAGGAGGACAGTAAAAATAAGAAAAGAAGAGACAGCAATCAGTGAAAGTGGAAACACAGGCTGTAGCACATGCTTTAGCATGGTTAAGCTTAATTTTAGGTCAGGGTAATGCATCTGCGTGCAGCTGTCAATTTGTAGCAATTGTTTTCATCTAAAGGGTCAAAATGTACATAGTTGTATGCGTTTATTCTAAATTAATATGGGAAGGGAACGTTCTGAACATTTTTTTTTGTTTGAAGGTTTTCATTGAAACAAAAAGTCTTTAAAATGTGGCATAGATTCAAATGGAGATAAGAAGAAACAACTGTAAAAGAGGTAAGCCTGCAAAACAGTGTGTGCTTTTATCACGGAAGTTGGAAATACACATTCAAAAAAGTTGTCATGTATAATAGATGGGAACAATAGCTTATTTGTCATAATAGCTATGCTAACTATATTATCTCAAGGTATAAATGGCCTTACAAGTCTAGACAAAAAGAAAGAACATTTTATTATATTAAGAAATGCAGAGTGCAAATAGCAATGCTGCAGGAGACACAGTTGGAAAGAAATGAGCATGTGAATTTGACATATGATTTCAGGATGAATATTCAGCAGAATATTAGGGACAAAGGAAATGGAGAATAATTATACTAATTGTTAAAGGGGGCTGCAATCATTACTAGAAGGGGGAAGACAATGATAGATTTTTTGGTAGTAAGGGGCTGTTGGCAAGGGAGGAAGATTATGCTGGCATCTATTTACATTCTACCAAAACTTGCTATTATAGAGCTTAAGAAATTTTGGGGAGAAATAATTGGTTTTCAGCAGGGACTACTACTTACAGGTAGGGAGTGGTCCTGGAACATGATTTGCATTAGTGAGGATGTGGCAAGGGGACCTAGAAGGGAAAGTGTAAAAAAGAGGGTAGATTTCTGATTAAATTTATGAAAGTATTTGGTATGGAAGATATGAATTCGGTAGTAGGAACTCAGACAAAATTTACATATTCCCCAAGATACAACTGTTGCTAGATAGAAATTCTATTTCACAAGAACACATGCAATTAATTGAAAGCTTCATCACTCATCCAATAATTGTTTCAGATCATGCACTGACAAAAAAACAAGGTCATGCAGGGTAGTGAAGTAAAAATTTAACACTGGCAGTTTCCCACATACCCATTAAAAAGACAGGAACTTAAGGAATGGGTAGTGGAAATTATTTGAGAGTTATTAGGGAAGATGGAAATACCTTCAGACATTGTAGGTAGACAGATAAAGTGGAGTTTAAAAATAGGATACAAATGAGAAAGAGATATAGTTAAGAAATAATAGGAATTACTTAGAGGGGTTGACAAGTTCATAGGTAGGTACTAGGCTATCTCCCCAAAGGCATTTATAAGCCTAGCCAGAATGTGTTGGCTTTTGCTGGTTCCCTGTGCCTCTGTCCAGCAGAGCCACTGAAGTGATCCCCAGGGTAAAGTTTGTTTCCCATCCACTCGTCAAGGTTTCTCTTGAAGAGTGTTAGCGAGGAGCTCTGCCTAATGCAGATTGGAATCTTGTTCCAAAGCATGGGAAGTCTCTGGGACATGAATCTATCCCTCCAGCACATCCTATTTATTGTTGTGGTGAGGTTTAGATCCCTAGAGTGTGTGGCTCGAGGGGATATAGTTTTCTTTAGGTGGAGCATGTCCATCAATTCTGGGTTGGACATGGCCTTGTATGTCAGGCAGAGATCACCTCTGAGTAGGCGGTATGCAACCAAGTACAGCTGGAGTTTCTTCAGTCGAACTGCATAGGGCATCTGTCTGAGGCCAGTGATCCTCTTGGTGAGGTACTTCTGTGGTCTTTCCAGCTGTTGCAGGTGTCTTGTAAGGTAAATCCCAAATGGGGCATTGTACTCTATGATGGGTCTGATGAGTGATGAGCAGAGGGGCACAATGACCTCTTTTGATCTGGACGCGAACCCTTTTGTGATTAGATGGCCCACATAGAAGGATTTTCTAACCACTTTGGCAGTGTGATTATCAAAGGAGAGATTACTATCTACTTGAGTCCCTAGATCCCTTATTACATCTTCTGTATTTAGGGGACTGCCACCTATGTGGTAGTTTGTGGGTACTTTGTTTTTTCCAAAGGGGATGACTATGCACTTTTTGGCATTTAGCTTGAGTCCATGATTTTGACACCAGGTATCCATCTCAGTGAGACCCTTTTGGAGGATGTCTGTGGCAGCTGGAGAGTCAATTATAGCCCCTAGTTCGCAGTCGTCTGTGAACTTGGTCAGCCATAGTCCTCCTGTGCTTGCCTGCACCTTTGAGAAGTATATGCCGAACAGGATATATGCAACATAAGTATTGCATAGTAAGCAGAATCTCACAGAACAAGAAGAGGCACAACTGCAGAGTGCTAAAGAGAAAATGAGTGTGTGTCTGGATAATATGCTTCAGTTCAGAAAGATTGCTGTTAAGCAACTATTTTCTGTTAACTGCTGAGCACAAAATTTTAGAGTGATGATATAGACAACAGAAAGTAAAACTGGTTGTCACCTAACTTAGGGAGCGTATAACAAGAAAAATAATCAAAGATCCTGCAGAAATATTAGAGATGTTTTGAAATTTTATGAAAATTTGTATAAAGCAGAGAAATGTGGAAATCAACAAACAGAACAAATGGAAATGTTTATGGAAGACTTAATTATGCAAGGTTAAAAATAGACGAGGCTCAAAAACTAACAGTTAAGAGAGTAGGAGATAAGATAAAAATGGTGATGTACAACCAGTCTTCAGAAAAGTCTCTAGGAACAGATGGTATTCCTGTGGAAGTTTGGAAATTAGGATGCAAAAAAGTGTTTTTGAAGATTTTGTTTTAACAGTATTTAAAAGGAGGGGAGTCACCCACATCTTGGAAGAAAGCTGTGGTGGATAAAGATGAAATATTTAGGAGTATGGATTAAAATAATTATATTATGGCAGCTAAGTATATGTGGGAAGAGACTAAACAAAAGATAATACAAAAACTGAGAAGCTGGAAGCTGTTCTTTATGGATATGAAGATAAAAGCATTGAAAATGTTTTTAGTCTCTCTAGTTTTATATACTGGCTAGGCATGTTTTTATCAACCAGAGGAAAAGTTGTGTAAAATTAATAGAGTTGAATTAATTTATCTGGGAGGAGGGCAAGAGTTAAGTGGGGTAACTTGACCCTTCCAGTAGAACAAGGTGTTTTAGGATTACTTGATTTGGAGATATTGTAGAACTACACAGTTAAGGCTCATATACATAACACAAGCAGAAGGTTATAATTTAAAATGCAAATGGATGATGATGAAGCAGGGAGGAAACACAAGAAATAGAGAGGGTGGTGTGTTGGATATAGATCCTTAAGGAGAATAATAACCATACACAATAGTATATCCATAAAGTAGCAGAAAATATTCTAAGAACTAAGTCAACACAGAATTAAGAAAGAAGATTTTGCCAATAGTGATGACTGCAAGTAGGGGTACAGAAAATAGGCAAGAGTGGGCTGGAATTTACTGGAGAAAACTGGCAAAGGAGCCCAGGAACTGGGACCAAATAAAAGGTAGTAGAGAGGGATGAGGCCAAGAAGATGCTTGTACTGCAGACTCAGACTGCCTTTTCTAACGGATTGATATCAAAATATAGCAAGGAGAAATGGATAGGGGAGTCCTAAGTGAAAGACCTGCTCTGGTACAGTTTTTAGTTGAATCTAGAACAGAAGCTGCTGTGAAAAAGGGGACAATTAGGGCATATAAAATATTGCATAATAACTACAGCAGTCAATCAGAGGAGGTTAAAATGATTTGTAAAAGAGACTGGAAAAGTAATTTACATGTGAACAATGGCAGGATGTATGTATGGTTCCCAAGTATGCAACAAAGCCCGGAAGAGTATAACCAATTTAAAGCAGAAGAAGACAGTAAATAAGGTAGCTATAACAGTAGTGCGGTTAGAAGATGTCAGAAAGTACAGTTTAAGCAGGTAAATTTACTTATCTGCCAAGGATGGCACAGGATTGTAGCAAAAATATCATAAAATGAGACAGGCACAAAAACTGACTAAAAATATATACTTGGGACCCTCTGATGTGAGAGTTGTCCTCCTTGATTTTGAGAAGAACCGTGGAAATTAGGGATGCGGAGGAGCATGCATGCAAGAAAATCCCCTACCAGGAAAAAAACATGGCATCCATTTTTAAAGTCACTGGGCATGTAATTCTGGAGCAAAACAGTGCAAGTTGACTGCTCTGATTGGAGGCACAGAGATTTGAGGAGTATACCACTAGGGACAATGTTCAGGAAGACCTCTCTGTTTAACATCCATTCATGAGGGGCAGCCTGGGATCTGCTCAAGCCATCTGCCACAGAATTGTTCTCTGAAGGAATGCAAACTGCTAGCAAAAGTAGATTATGCTGCAAGGCTATGTCCCAAGCAGTTATTGCAAATCTGCAAAGGTAGTAGGATCTTGACCTGTCTGGCTTGTTTATGTACCACATAACCCATGGTATTTGTCTCTAAATACTTTGAGGACCTGGAGACTTGAGGTCATGCAGAGGTTTAAAGGATAGCATCACTGCCTTTATTTGTCTTATGTTTCTGTGATCCTTCCTGTCTTTTTTTGGACCAGATACCCTGCACTTTCACTTTTATAGATCAAGCTTCCAAAGCCAGGACTGAAGCATCAATGTAAAGGTCTTGATGAGAGGAAGGAACCAAAAAGGCACTCCTAGACTGAGTAATATTTGGTTGATCCACCACTTAGTCTTTCTCTGGATGAATGGCAAGAAAGAAGGAATTGTGAAGTTCACAGCATAGCAGTATTTTCACTATAAATCAGATAACAATGAATCTTCCTCATACAGAGTTTGGCCCAAAGTGGAGACCGTAAATCCTGGATGAGGTCACATCTAGAGGTAGAGGAGACTGGAAAGGTACTCTTTTTAGGAACACTGACAAAAGTGTCTTGCAAAACCTCAAGAACAGGAGTGATTCCAGATGGTTTTGGACTGCCATATACATAAGATATCTTTTCTGCATGTTCGATATGTGCTTTCCTTCACATTGAAAGTGTTGCATCGTCTATAACAAAGTACCCTCCAAGGGAGAATCTGGGGACATAATATCCTCCTCTTTGGAATCGTACTTGATGGGAAAGTGAATCTGAGAGTGTATACCCCTCAGAACCAGTTTCATCCTCATCTGAAAAAGTATTCCCATGTCTCTTCAGAGGAGGAGGAGGAGGAAGGGGGATAAGAAAATAACTGAGGTGGCTTTTTTTTCTTCAATAAACATCTTTATTAAATTATCACATATGACATAGGCAATGTTAAATTTATGTAAATGAAAAGCAAACAACATTGACACCACTTCAGTTGCAAACATTATATATCAGACACCATTGAAACTATTGTAGTTGCGAAATTTGTACATAACTTATAATCCAGCCAGTCATTGTCAATTAAGTATTATATGGCTTATTCAAATCCTGCCTCTTAAACCTTTTTCCTTCTCTGCATATATTGTTCCCACAATTCCCATTTTTTCCTATGTAGTTTGCTCAGTCTCTTTTCTAAAGATCCCAATTCCAGTTGTTTTATCTCTGTTACTATATTCACTACTTCTATTAAAGTTTAGCATTTGATTTCCATTTTCTAGTAATTGTTTTTTGGCAATCACCATAATTAAGACTCAGCAAGTCTTTACCGTGTCTAGGCAATTGCGATTCTGTATCATAGCTAAAAAAAAAAAAAATCCTCTCCCCAGTCAATCCAATCCGCTCACCCAGCATTTCCAACAGAGCGGCCTGCAGGGAGACCCTAAATTCTGCCAGCTCATTATACTCCAAAAAAATATGTTCCCAGACACCTCGTTCTTGCCTGTCACATCAACATTTTCTATCCACCTGAGGAAAAAATCCTTGGAATCTACTTGGGGTATAAACATACCTGTGTAAATACTTCCAGGCAAAGATCCTAAATTTTCTAGATTTTGTTCCATGTTTGGGAGATATACATATATCCCCCCATTGTCTCTTTGCGAATTGTTTATCCAATCTCTCTTCCCAGTCCTTTCTAAACTCCTCTGATTAACTCTTATAGTTACGCAATATTCTATATGCTGTACTAATAATTCCTTTTTAATGCCAGCTTTGTTCTAGATTATATTAAAAACTCTACCAGTGCTGGTCTTTCATTTAGGACTCCTTATTTCTTTCTGTTTACCTATACTGTGATCAGTCCTTGATAGCGAAGGCAATATCTAACCTGCAGTCCAAATACATTTTTGGCCTCTTCCCATTCTGTTACCTTTCCCTTTCTGGTTATTTTTTACCCAATACCTTGGTTCCTTTGCCAGTTTTCTCCACTAAATTCCAGCCTCCTCTTGCCTGTATCCCTAACTGCAGCCATCCCTATTGGCAGAATTTCTTTTCTCCATTCTTGTGCTGATTTAGTTCTTAGAATACTCCCTGCTATTTTATGAATGTAATACCCTGATTTTTGTTCTCCTTAAGAGTCTGCATCCAAAATTCCAATCTCTCCTTATTTCTTGAGCTTTCCCCCTGTATCATCATCATTTCTTTCCACTTTGAATTATAGTTTATTGCTTATGATATGTATAAAAGCCTTACTCTAAAATATCCCCTCAAATTGAGTAACCTTAGTCTGCCTTGTTCTATTGGAAGAATTGGCTTATCCCACTTGACCCTTGCTGTCTTCCCTTCCCACATAAAATCCTTCAACATTTTGCTATCCACAGCTTCTCCTCTGGTTGATAAAAATATGCCTGTCCTGTGTATAAGACTAAAGGGAATAAAAACATTTTAATTTCATGCATCTTAGTATCCATATCACAAAGCTTCCAGTTTCTCAATTTTTGTATTATCTTCTGTTTAGTTTCTTCCCACAGATCCTTAACTGCCACAACAGAGTAATTTCTAATCCATACTCCTAAATACTTCATTTTATCATGTCCTCATAAATATGGATATTGTTGTATCAATTTGTGTGTGGGTACATAGTTTACTGTTATTGCCTTTGTTTTAGCTTCATTAATGTTGTATCCTGAGAAGATTTGAAACTGTCTTAAAATGTTCCACAACACTGTAATGTCCCTTTCTGGTTTTGTCATGTATAAAATAATATCATCTGCAAATAGAGCCAGCTTTTCCTGACTAACATACCAGTTATATTTTTGAAATTCTGAGTCCCTTATTTTCTTTGCCAGTGGTTCTAAATATAATACAAACAACAAAGGGAAAGCGGACAACCCTCCCTGGTTCTTCTATTCAAGCAGAATTTATCAGAGAGGACCCCACACACTTCAGTTTTTACCTCCGACCCCTCATATGTACACCTAATCAACCTTATAATTGTATCAGGGAAAGCAAATGCTTCCATTGCCCTGCTCATGAAGACCCGGTCTACTCATTCAAATGCTTTCTCTGTATCAAGACCCACCAATAACAGTAGTATTTTCTTGCATTCTGCTTCCCGCTGGATCATCAGTGTTCAGTTAATATTGTCAAATGTTTGGCTGCCCTCCACAAAATCACACTGATCCATATCCTTCAATTTTGGTATCCCATTTGCTATTCTTTTAGCCACTATAGACATAAACACTTTAAGATCATGGTCTGTATGAAGCTGGATCCAATGGATCTTTACCCTCTTTGAGTATTACCATTACCACTGCTGACTTCAGGATGCTGGTACTTCTCCTTTTAAAATACTGTTAAAACATTCCAGATCTTTTATAGGTTTTTCCCCTACTAGCTTCCAAACTTCCACAGGAATGCCATCTATTCCTGGGGACTTTCCTGTAGATTGGTTATACACGGCCATTTTCATCTCATCCCCTACCTGTTAATAATTGAGCCTCACGTACCGCTAACCTTGGCCTATTTACTTTTTCCATAAACATTTCCATTTGTACGTTTTCCTGATTTCCATATATCTCTATACAAACTTTCATAAAATTTTCGAAATGTTTCTAATACTTCTACAAGATCTCTTGTTATCTTCCTTGTTATAGGCTTCCTAAGCTTGGTGACAGCCTTTTCTACTTTCTGGTGCCTGAATCGTTGTGCTAAAATTATCAAAAAACAGTTGTTTAACAGCAGTCTTTCTAAATTTGTGCTTATTATAAAAGTATTCCCTTATTTTGTGTTCAGCATTCTGCAGTTGCCCCTTTTCTTGTTCTAAAGATTCCCCCAGTTTTGCAATACTTTAACATTTGTCAGTCCCTCTAAATAATTTTTTACTTCGTAGCCATATCTCCCTTTCCTTTATTTCCATCCTAGTTTTAAACTCCACTTTAATTTTAGCCCACTCTGTAAATATATTTTCAGAAGAAATTTATGTCTTCTCTTGTATCTCTTGAATTCATTCCAAAACCTATTCCTTAAATTCCTCTCATTTCAGCTGATAGGTGGGAAAGCTCCAGTGTCTCATTTTTATTTTATTGCCTTCTCATTTTTATTTCATTACTTCGTTTTTGTTTATTTTTGGCACATGATTTAAAACATAAATCTAAAAGCCACAAATGAATTCACTTGAAACTGTAGAGAGACAAAAAACATAGAAGTAACTGGTAAGCGCTTTCATTCCTTACGTGGAACTTCATCAGACCCTTTGATGAAGTTCTGTGTAAGGAATGAAAGTGCTTACCAGTTACTTTTAAGTGCCTTCATTCCTTACATGGAATTTCATCAGACCCTCTGATGAAATGCCGTGTAAGGAATGAAAATGCTTAACAGTTACTTTTAAGCATGATCTGAAATAGTTATTGGGTGTATTTAAAGACCTTCAATTAAATGCACATGTTCCTGCGAGATATAAATTCTATCTAGCTTAGTCCAATTTCTGTATCTTGGGGAATATGTAAATTCACTCCAAACTCCTAGTACTGAATTCACATCTTCCATGCCAAACATTTTCATAAATTTCTTCAAAAATCTACCCTCCTTTGTTATATTTCCCTTCTAGGCCCCCCAGACACATTTTCAATGTTGCAAACCAAATTCCAGTCTCCACCTGTAAGTAATATTCCTTGCTGAAAGCTGATTATTTCTCCCAAAATTTTCTTAAGCTCCATTATAGTCATTTTAGGTGGGATGTAAATGCATGCCAGTGTTATCTTCCTCCCTTGCCAGTAGCTCTGTAGTAGTATACATCTTCCATGATTATCTTTTTGTTTCCTTTTCTGTCACTACTGGAGCTCCTCTTGCAATTAATATAAGTACTCCTCTTTTCCTTTGCCTCAGATATTCCACCGAATAACTATCCTGAAAACATTTCTTTCTCAAATTCACATGTTCATTTTTTCCAGGTGTGTCGCCTGTAGCATAGCTATTTGCACACTACATTTTTAATATAGTTCACTACTCTCTCTTTTTTATATTTATCTCTAAGACCATTCAGATTGAAAGACATTAGAGAACACCACTTTCTTATATAGCTATTAATACCACCATTTATGTATGACTACCTTTTTTGTTAAATGTCTAGTTCCACCTTTTATATTACATGCATATACTGTTCGGCAGGTTGGTCTTTTATATAGTTGTTTCTTGTCATATCCAATTGCGTCTATAACTTTTTTTTTTTTTTGAAAGCCCTCAAACAGAACAAACAACCACCCAAAACCTGTTAATAACACACAAAACAATGTACATCTTCAAATATTGAAGTTTTTGCTTCTTAGAACAGAAGTTGTAAGTTGATAGCCACACAGACAGGCTAGAGTTAACCAAAAATAAAGTTTAGTCATGCTAAGACGCATGGTACATCCTGTGCTATTAGTAAGTGCTATTTGATTTTGTCTATCTTTATAGTGCTCATAACTGAGGGGGCTTGTGGCTACAGCGTTAAACAGCCCTTCACTTTGCATTTTCAACAAACACGTCAGCTTCAACATTTGGAATCATACAGAAAAGCTTTAAACAGCCATTGAGAAAAATCATACTATTTTGATAATCCCTGACAGAAGTGGGAAAGGAAAGGAATGAGTACTCTTCTGATTTTTCTTAGAAGGAAAATGAGCTTGCATACACGAGGAGGCTCTGACCCATTGACCTACCTCATTGAGGGAACACAGCATTTCTTCTCTGACTAGCATCTAAGTAATGCTGTCAAATCCCTCTGAAATCAGCCTTGTTTCACCTTCACTGTAGAGGCAGCTATCCGGTCGGTCTGAGTGGATACACTAACAGGGAGCCCCTTGTTCGCTTCTGACAGGGATGTTGCACCGGTACCATTTGATGCATATGAATGGTCCAAAGACTCATCAAGAGAGACACTCTGGTCTGACTGGACAGCTGTAGTATCAGATTTAGTTTTATGAACCTTCTTTCTTTTTTTGGTTGATGTGGGATATCTAAACAGGAAATATTGAACTCCATATTAACATGTGTGAACTGCTTTAGCCTCTGATTTTCCAGATAAACCCTTTTTTATTTTAAACGCCTTTATTAAATAAATTAACAGGAAAATAACCATATTTACTTACTTTGCACATCACATATCTTTTCTTTATTTGTAACCATCATCAGTCCAGTATTACAAATTGCTAAATTCCTGCCTTTGCTTAAACCTCACTCCTCCTGAACATTATTATACATGTATTGTTTCCACAGTTTCCATTTACTTCTATATAATTTGCTCCTTTCCTAATGATCCATCTTCCAGTTGGTATGGACTTTGATTTCCATTTTCTAGTAATTGCTTTTTGGCAGCTAACAGAATTAAACTTGATAAAGCTTTACTATTTTTAGGCAATTCAGGTCCTGTATCCCATCTCAAAATAATCATTTCCTTTCAGCCATTTGCTCACCTAATATTTCTGATAGAATACTTTGTAGGGAATTTTTTAAATCTGCCAACTTATTACACTTCCAAAACTTATGTTCTCATTTACCTCTTCATCACACCTCTTATATTTGCTATTTACCTGATGAAAAATTCTTTGAAGTCTACCCATGCAAATACTTCCAAGCAAATATCCTAAACCTTCTGGACTCAGTTGCATACTTGGGACTCATATATATGTCCTCCCATTGTTTCCCTGGAAATTGCATTTCCAGTCTCTGTTCCCAATCTTGTCTAATCTCTTCTGATTAATTTGTATAGTTATCATGCACTATTGTATATGCCCTACTAATTATCCCTTTGTAAACACCTGCTTCTGTTGTACCAGAGAAGGTCTTTCTCTTAAAATTCCCTCTATCCCTTTCTCTTTGCCTTAATCTCAGATCAAGCCCTGGTAGGGAAGGTACTCTTTAGCCTGCAATCCAAATGTCTTCTTGGCCTCTTCCTATTCTGTTACCTTTCCTGCTTGAGTTATTTGCTCCTAATATTTTTTTTGCCAGTTTTCTCCAGTAAATTCCTGCCCCCTGTTGTCTATAACCTTAATTGCAGTCATCCCTGTCAGTAGAATCTCATTTCTCCATTTTACATGTTGACTTGGTTCTTTGAAAACTTTTTGCTACTTTATGAATATGTTCTATGTGGTTATTGTTAGTCTCCTTAAGGATCTGCTTCCAAAATCCCAGTCTCCTTGTTTCTTAAGCTTCCCCCATTTCAACATCATTCCTTTCCACTTTGAATTATAGTTTTCTGCTTGTGCTATGTATAGGAGCCTTAAATGTGTAGCTCTGAAATACCTCTTCAAACTGGAAAATCCCAAACTGTCTTGTTTTATTGGAAGAATCAGCTTATTCCATTTAACTCTTATCATCTTCCTGTTCTAGATAAAACATTTCAGCTCTTTATAAATTACTATAGGCAACTTCTTTGGTTGATACAAATATGCCTTACTTGTGTATAAAACTAAAACATTTTAACTGCTTGTATCTTGCTATCCATAGCCATAAAACAGAGTTACCAATTTCTCAGTTTTTGTACTATCTTAGGTTTAGTTGTCTTCTACATATCCTTAGCTACCATACCAGAATCCTTTTTAATCCATACTCCTAAGTACTTCATTTTATCATGTCCCCATAAATATGGTTATCGCTGAACCAGTTCGTGTGTGGGTACATAATTTACAGCTATTGCCTTTGTTTAGCTTTATTAATTTTGTATCCCAAAAAGATTTGAAACTGCCACAGCACTGAAATGCCATTTTCTGGTTTTATAACATATAAAATATCTGCAAATAGAGCCAGTTACCATGAATTTCTGAGTCCTTTATTTTCTTTGTCAATGGTTCTAAATATAATGCAAATAACAAAGGAGAAAGAGAACACCCAGACTGTTTCCTCTGCCCAAACAGAAATTATCAGAGAGGAACCAACCAACTTTAAATTTTTGCCTCCAGTCCCTCAAATATCCCCCTAATCAACCTTATAATTTTAGCAGGGAATGTAAATGCTTCCATTGCCCTGCTCAAACTCTCCACTTACTCTGTCAAATGCCTTCTCTACATCAAGACCCACCAACAACAGTGGTATTTTGTTACATTCTGCTTCCCTCTGGATCAACGTTATGTTAAATTTGTCAAATGTTTTCCTCCCCTCCACAAAACCACATTGATCCATATCTATCAATGTTGACATCACCTTTGCCATTCTTTTATCCATTATAGATATAAACCCTTTATAATCATGGTTTGGTATTGAAATGGGTCTGCTGGTTCTGATGGGTCTTTACCCTCTTTAAGTATTACAGCCACCACAGCTTTCTTCCAGGCTGTTGGTGCTTCTCTTCTTAAAATACTGTTAAACCCTTCCAGATCTTTACCAGTTTTCCCTCTTAGCTTCCAAACTTCCACAAGAATACCATCTATTCCTGAGGACTTTCATCTCGATTGGTTATACATCACCGTTTTTGTCTTACCTCCTCCTATCCTGTTAATAATTGAGCCTAATCTACCTCTAACCTTGGTAAATTTAATTCTTCCATAAGTATTTCCATTTGTACCTTTTCTTGATTTCCATATTTCTCTGCTTTATGGAGCCTTTCATAAAATTTCCAGAATATTTCTAGTACCTCTACAGGATCTCTTGTTATCTTCCTTGTTAGAGGCTCCCTAAGCTTAATGATAACCTCTTCTACTTTCTTTTACCTGAGTCATTGTGCTAAAAGTTTTTGTGCTCTGGAATTATCAAAAAAGTTAACAGCAATCTTACTAAACACATGCATATTATCAAGTTAATCACTTATTTTCTGCTTAGCATTCTACAATTGCTCTTCCTCATATTCTGTGAGATTCCTCCCATTCTGAAATACTTTAACATTAGTAAGTCCCTCTAAATAATTCATCTTACTTCTTAACCATATTTCTCTTTCTTTTATTTCCGTTTTTAAACTCCACTTTAATTTTATCCCACCCCCTAGCTATATTTTCAGAAGATATTTATATCTTCTCTAATAACTCCTGAATAATTTCTACTACCCATTCCTTAAATTCCTCTCTTTTCAACAGATAGGCAAGAAAGCGACAGTGTCTCATTTTTATTTCATTACCCTGCCTTTTTATTTTAGTTATTATTGGCACATGATCTGAAATAGTTATTGGGTGCAAGACCTCAAATAAATGCACATGTTCCTGTGAACTGTAAATTTTGTCTAGCCTAACCCAGTTTTTATATCTTGGGGAATAATATGTAAATTCACTCTGAACTCCTAGTACTGAATTCATATCTTCCATGCCAAATATTTTCTTAACTTTCTTTAAAAATCTACACTCCTTTCTTATATATTTTCCCTTCTGCCCCCCCCCCCCCAGACACATCTTCACTGTTGCAAATCAAATTCCAGTCCCCACCTATAAGTAATATTCCTTGTGGAAAAACTGATTATTTCTCCCAGAATATTCTTAAGCAATTTTAGTTGGAATATAAATACATGCAAATGTAATCCTCCCTTGCTTCTTAGTACTACAAATCTGCAATTATCTTTTTTTAATCCTCTTCTATCACTATTGGAGCTCCTCTTGCAATCAGCATAAGTACTCCTGTTTTGCTTTGTCCCCGGTATTCTGCTAAATAACCATCCTGAAAACCTTTCTTTATCAATTTCACGTGTTCAGTTCTTTCTAGGTTTCCTCCTGTAACACAGCTATTTGCATTCTACATTTTTTAATATAGTTCACTACTCTGTCCTTTTTGTATTTGCCTGTGAGACAGTTGACATTTAAAGACATTACAGAAAGCATTATAGAATTACAATGTTATTATTCCCACCTTTTGTGTATAACAGCTTTTTTTAACTGTCTAGTTTTAGCTTTTGTGTTATATACATACATACACTGTTTGGCTGGTTGAACTTTTGTACAGTTGTTTCTTGTCATATCCATTTGAGCCTATGTCACATCCTACAAAACTTTTTTGTTTTATTTGAAAGCCCTCAAAAAAACACCCCAAATACTAACATACAAAATGATGTAAATCTTCAAATTCTGCTGTTATTTCTTTACTTCAATCCTCTTTGATTTTTCCTAAAACCAAAAATTTTATGAGGAGCATACAAAAAATATGAGGCAAAAATCTGGACATTCTATGAAAATCTGGGCAGTTGAGAGATATATCAACAAACCATATCAACATGTTCACAGTTTACAAACATTATACATCACATATATTATGTACGATAGAATCAATCTAACATTACGTACGTTGGTCAGTTTCTACCTTTCCTTAAACCTCATTACTCCTCCAAAACATTTTTCTGCATTTGTGTTCCCATAGTTTACATTTTTTCTATGTAATGTACTCCTACCCTTTTCTAAATATCCCACTTCCATTTTTTTCTCTGTTAAAATATTCACTACTATGGTTGGTTTAGACTTCAATTTGCATTTTCTAGTAATTGTTTTTGGCAGCCTCCAGAATTAAACTTAACATGGTCTTACTGTATCAAGGCAGTTGCGCGCATGTATCCCAGCTCAAAAAAAAAAAATTCTTTACTTACAGCCATTTGCTCACTCAGTATTTCTGACAGAGTACAGTGTAGGACATTTTTAAACTCTGCCAACTCATTCACTCCCAGAAGATATGTTCCCAGTTGTATCTTTCTTCCCCATCATACCTCCAAGATTTGCTAACTACCTGAGGAAACATTCTTAAGAGTCTTCTTGGGGTATAAAAATACCTACAATTACTATAGCACTCAATCTTCCTCATTACCTAGAGGAAAACAGTTTTTGTACTTACTTTTCTCACTTGCTTAGAGAAAAGCAGCTCTTGTACTCACTTTCCTTACCTATCTAGAGGAAAACAGTTTTTTATTCAGGCATGTCCAAGGGTCAGCTCCCAGTGTTCTCTCCTGTCTATCTGATGAATCTGGGCATCTTGAGGCAATGTAGAAATTGCTTCATGTACACAGACAACCCTATCCTCCTACCACCCAACACCACAACCTGTGAGAGATGCACTTATCTAGCCAAACTGAAGGTAAAGCTCTCTCCAACCAAGACTGAACTTGACAGTCATGAGGAGAATGTAAACAATTGCATCACATCACACTCATCACAGTCTCACTAAATCTACACCACCAAATTCCACACACAGTAACACAAAAACAATCTGTCTAAGCAACAGAGACCTCCAAAGCAGAAACGCAAGTAACTTCCATCCCCCACCAAATGAGACATAGCCCACAGACTCAGTGTGCTACTCAACCACAGCCAATAAGGCAGAACAATGTACCCAAAACACTAGTAATAGGTGACTCTATAGTCAGGCACACTGATGTCCCATTCACCAGGCTAAACAAGGAGAAGTTACTGTCAGCTGCCTGTCGGGTGCCAGGATCCACCACATAACCCATGCACTCAGGTCACTCCACAACAAGTACAAATATGACTCTGTCATTGTCCATGTTGGTGTGAATGACCTGAGATGTACCTCCCTGGACTACATGAAAAGAGACATGGAAGAGCTCTTCGATCTTGTAGCCCAGGCAGGTATGACCCTAGCCCTGAGTAGCATTCTGCCATCGCCCAGAATGATACCGCAGTACAAGGACAAAATGATTGACTTCAACAATTGGCTAAGCTTCTGGTGTCATTCTAAGGGGATCCAGTATCTGTCTGCTTGGGATGACATGGTCGACAGACCACGATGCTTTGCCACAGATGGCCTGCACCTGTCGCCCTTGGGATTCTGGATACTGGCTAAGGCTCTTGCTGCCCCTATCATGCCTTTTTAGGCAAGGTACAAATAAATTCACCACCATAACAGGAATAGGCAAGCAAAAACTGAGGGTAATGCTACTCAATGCTAGAAGTCTAAATCTCAAAATGCACTCACTCGAGGCACTCCTTAAAATGGAGAACATCGATATCTGCGCAGTGACTGAGACCTGGTTCAAGGCTCCAGAGAGCACCCCTGCACTACCAGGCTATAACTCATACTACACTTTTCGACCATGTAACCTGGACTGAAACACCAAAGGCGGAGGTGTGTCCATATTCATTAAGGATATCCACACCTCCAGGCTAGTTGCTCAGCACAATGCATCCGAGGTTATCCAAGTGCAACTAAATCTGGGCAAAACTGCAATCCAAATTGTAACTTGCTACAGATCCCCCACCATGCCCCAGGATTACCACTCCTCTTTTCTTGATGTACTGGAAAATATTAGGGTTCAAACAAACACCCTAATAATGGGCGACTTCAACTACCCCACCATTAACTGGGAAAACTACTCATGTACCAACTCCTTAGCTCAACGTTTTCTGGAATTCATAAACTCCAATGCCCTGGATCAACTTATCCACACTCCCACCGGGGGCAACAATATCCTACACCTAGTCATTACCAACATGAGTGACCAGTGTCCCACATCTGAAGTCAACTCCTCGTTAGTCCGATCTGACCATAAGTTAATCACCCTTGATATCCACATCCCCCCTATTAAGGAAACCACATTAAAAAATTTCTCCAAAGCCAACTTCATGCTTCTTAAGACAGAAGTGGTGAACTTCATGACACCCATGCAGATGGACAATACTGTTACAACTGCTGAATCCTACACAAATGCACTCTATAAGCACTTAAATGAGTGCATGGATCGTGCTATCCCAAACAGAACCAAGACGCTATCTTCCAAAAAAAGGAAGCCAATCTGGTGGTCCCCTGCCATAAACTAACTGTACAACAGAAGGAAGAAACTGTTGCAAAAGAGAGTAAAATCCCATGAGTGGAGGAGCTCCCTGGTCAGCCTCAGTAAGAAGCTGAAATCCCTTATAAGATCTTCCAAAGCTAGCTACGAAAACAAAATTGTCACTAATTCTAAGGACAACCACAAAGCATTCTATAGCTACGTCAAGAATCTCAATGGCAACACCCAGATCTGCTCTGAGTTACAGCACAAAGGCATGAAAATTGCAGAACCAACTGATATTGCCAACATCCTGGCAGATAGGTTCAGTGCTATCTTTACCCCCCTCACCCCCTAAAGGGCCCATATCTATACAGGAAGAATCCAGGGTCCCTGTAATCACAACTACGGAGGTAAAAGCTGCACTCTCTAAAGCCAAAACAGCAGCATCCATGGGACCGGACAAAATCTCAGGCTGTGTTTTACATGAACTTCAGAACTAACTGGCTCCCCACTTAAGCACCATGTTCAATAATAGCCTCGCATCAGGCTTTGTGCCCACTGAATGGTGCACAGCAACAGTTATCCCACTCCACAAAAAGGGAGCCACCACTGATCCCAGGAACTATCGACCTATTAGCCTGACGAGCCTGGTCTGCAAGGCCATGGAACATATCATCATGGAACTCATAAACAAAGACATTGGTAACCTCCAAACTCTGGATCCCACCCAGTTCTGGTTTGTGAAAGGCAGATCATGCCTCCTGAACCTGATCGACTTCTTTGAGGCAGTCACCAAAGCCGTAGATGAGGGTAAGGTGGTTCACACAGCCTATCTTGACCTCGCCAAGGCTTTCGGCACCATCCCCCATTCTGGAATTATAGCTAAACTCACTAAACTAGGTATAAATCCCTACGTCACAAGATGGGTTGCCAACTGGCTCACTGACAGAACCCACACTGTAAAAGTTGCAGACTCCAAATCTGACCTCAAAGCAGTGACAAGTGGAGTGCCACAGAATTCCATCCTGGGACCTCTCCTGTTTGGTATCTACTTCTCTGAAGTACAGGCTAACACAGAAGGCCTCTGGCTAATGAAGTTCACAGATGACTGCAAACTAGGAGCCATAGTCAAGTCCCCAAATGATGTGGACATCCTACAGAAGGGCCTCGCTGAGACAGATGCCTGGTGTCAGAGCCATGGCCTCAAGCTCAATGCCAAAAAGTGCACTGTCATCCCCTTTGGTAAAAACTCTGTAACCATGAACTACCACATAGGCAGCAACTTACTTAACACCGAATGCGTGATAAGAGACCTTGGGACCCAGGTGGACAGTAGTCTCTCCTTTGATACTCACATTGCCACAGTAGTCAGGAAGTCCTTCTATGTGGCACACCTCATCATAAAAGGGTTCTCATCCAGGAAAAAAGAGGTCATTGTTCCCCTCTACTCGACACTCAGACCCATTATAGAGTACAACACCCCTTTTGGAATGTACCTCACAAGACATCTGCAGCAGCTGGAAAGGCCACAGAAGTACCTCACAAAGAGGATTACTGGCCTCAAAC
This sequence comes from Protopterus annectens, assembly GCF_019279795.1. Taxonomy (NCBI): domain Eukaryota; kingdom Metazoa; phylum Chordata; order Ceratodontiformes; family Protopteridae; genus Protopterus; species Protopterus annectens. The sequence goes on along the minus strand of NC_056750.1, from coordinate 98,782,693 downwards.
AAACGCCCTACACTGACCGCCTCAAAAAACACCAGCTTTACTCTGTAGCATATCGCCTACTCCAAGGTGATCTCTACCTAACATATAAAGCTATGCTACACCTAAAGAAATCCCAGTCCCTCCGAGCTACACGCTCTAGGGACCTAAACCTTGTCACCACAATAAACAGGACATGCTAGAGGGATAGATTCCTGTCCCAGAGACTTCCCATACTCTAGAACAGGGCTACCCATCTATGTCAAGCAAAGTTCTTCATTAGCACTCTTCAAGAAAAATCTTGATGAGTGGATGGGAAATAGGAAATACACCCTGGGGATCACTTCTGTGTCTCTGCTCGACAGTGGCACAGGAAAATAACTTTCTTGGGTGGCGTAAGCCAGGGAACCTTGTTGGCTAGGCTTACGCAGGCCCTTGGGCCGATAGCCTAGTACCCACCTATGAACCTTACAAGCAAAAATTCTAAATCTTTTAAACTTTTTTTTTTTTTTTTTTTGCATATTTGGGAGCCATACATATGTCCTCCCAAAATTGCTTTGTGAGTTGCTTATCTAATCTCCCTTTCCAATCTTTTCCAACCTCCTTTGATTGATTCCTATAATTATTGTATAATATTTTATATGTCCTACTAATTAGCCCTTCTTAACAGTAACTAGATTCAAGGAAAAACTCTACCAGGGCAGGTCTTTCACTAAGGATTCCCTGATCCCCTTCTCTTTGCCAGTACTCTATCAGTCCCTGTTAGAGAAGTCATTCTCTAGCCTGTAGTCTAAATGTCTTCTTTTGCCTCCTCCTATTCTATTACATTTCCCTCTTTAATTATTTGTTTTCAATACCTTGGTTCCTTTGCCAGTTTCCCCCAGTAAATTCCAGCCCCCTCTTGCCTAGTCTCTATATCCCTAATTGCAGTTATCCCTATTGTCATAATCTCCTTTCTTCATTCCTGTGTTGTCTTAGTTCTTAGAATACTTTCTGGTACTTTATGAGTATAATATTGTGTATGACTGTTATTATTCTCCTTAAAGATCTGCATCCAAAATCCCACTCTGTCTTTATTTCTTGAATTTCCCCCATTTCATCATCATCCCTTTTCACTTTGAATTGTATTCTGTACAAGTTATATAAAAGAGCATTAAATGTGTAGCTCTAATACTGCTCTTAAAATCAGGAATACTAAACAACCTTGTTCTATTGTAATGATCAGCTTATCACACTTGACTCTTCCCCTCCCAGAAAAAATCCTTCAACTTTTTATTAATTGCTATCCACAACTTCTCCTCTGGTTGATAAAAATATGTCTGACCTGTGTATAAAACAGAAGGGACTAAAAACATTTGTACTGCTCATATCTTGCTATCCATAAACAAGAGTTTCCACTTACTCAGTTTTTGTATTATCATTTGTTTATTCTCTTCCCACATATCCCTAGCTGTCATGATAGAATCCTTTGTGACCCATACTCCTTACTGTTTCATTTTATTATATCCCCATAAATATGGGTATTGCTGAACCAATTGATATGTGGATACATAGTTTACAGCTATAGCCTTTGTTTTGTCTTCATTAATTTTAAATCCCACCCTAAAAACTTGAAACTGTTCCAGATTGTGCCACAACACTGAAATGTCCTTTTCTGGTTTAATCGGGTACAAAATAATATCATTTGCAAATAATGCCAACTTTTCTTGATTACAATACCAGTTGTATCCTTGAATTTCTGAGTCTCTTATTTTCTTTGCCAGTAGTTCTAAATATAATGCAAATAAAAGGGAAAGAGGACACCCCTGCCTGATTCCTCTGTTCAGAGATAACTTGTCAGAAAAGTGTTACTCACCCTTGAGAATGTTGACGTGCAGTTTCGGGTACATAGTTTAAAGCTGCAAAAGGCACATCAGCAGTGCAAGGCTATAAACCCTTCCACACATTTAGACTAGCTACCACACAAGAAGGGATAACAGGTGGAGGTGTGTCAGTCTACATAAAAAGAAGCATGACTCTAGATTGGTCAAACAATATAACATGCTTGAGCTACTCCATGTCCAGCTAACCTGAGGTAAAGTCACATACCATATCCTTGATAGCTATAGGCCACCATCTATGACTCAGGATAACCATATAATGGACTTGAGTGTACTGGAGTTAATCACCGTTCAGCCCAACACCATATTCATGAGTGATTTCAACTATCCCACAATAAACTAGGATACATAGATAGCCACTAACATGGATGTTCAAATATTCCTGGATTTTGTTCATACAAACACCCTGGTACAGCTAGTATGCACACCTATTAGTGGTGCAAATATCCTGGATTTGGTACTCAGAAATATGGAATGTTGCACCCCCCCCAGTGTAATATACTTATTGATCAGATCACAAAGTGGTCACCCTTGAAATAAATATAAAGCCCAAACTCTCAGTAAACCCCAGAACCTTTAAGAACTATGTCCTATTAAGTGATCACTTAGCTAAATTCCAAGTCCCCCAAACTCAGAGAACACTATAGTTACTGAAATCTTGAACAAGCATGTAAATAACTGCATTGAAACAGCAGTACCAAACTGAAATAAACTTAGGACGAACCCCACAAGCAAGCCCCCTTTGTTGACCCCAGTATAAACACGTCGTACAACAAAAGAAAGAAAATCCTGTCAAAAAATATGAAAGGCTATGCCCAGCAGATAAAAAAACTCTCTCATCAGTCTCAAGCATTTCAGGACACTAATAAAGTCCACAAAAGCCAACTTTGAGGCAAAATAGCATCTTGGGTTAAGAATAACCATAAGGTATTTTTCAGTTATTTCCACATCCTTAAGGTGCACACCCAGCAGTCTGATGAACTGATAGTAAACAGAACTCCCTATATTAAACTGTAGGATATAGCAAATTTGCTGTCTGGTAAATTTACCTCCGGTTTCACCCCATATCATCCCCAGTTACACCCCAGGAAATACCCTGTACCATTTCTCCCCAACTCTCACTAAATAACCATTCCTCACTGCACTCCAAAGCTAAAAACACTGCATCAGTGGGTTCTGATAATATCTCAGGATGCCTCCTAATTTGCTTGAAACATGATCTGTCAGGCCCACTAGAATCTCCATTCAACCACAGCCTCCAGACAGGATTTATCCCTAGGGAATGGAGAACTGCAACGATCATCCCTCTACACAAAGGGGAACCATCAACAGACCCAGGGAACTACAGATCCATAAGTTTGACTAGTCTTAACCATTGTAATTTGGTGAATAGTTTGAAAGAAGGGAGAGTATTTGGCAGATCAAATGCCTGGACGAAGGGACTATAAATACTCTGTAGACCACATAAACTAAATTTCCCTGGCTAACCAGAGGCTAATCTTTTAAAATAGTCATATAAAATATTCCAATGTAAATGGTGGTAGCACTGTTGTTCTTGTTGCACATTTGTAAATTTGTATATATGTTTATAGATGTTTTTAAGAGAGTTTTATAGATTCTGTGCTTAGTATAGAAATTGTATATGTATTCTATTAAGTACATTGCATACTGGAATAGTTATTCTCTTATACCCTCTGTTGAAAATAATAAAATACCATTTGAAAAAAAAATTGACTAGTCTTATCTGCAAGGCTATTGAAAGAATGTTCCTGGACCTGATAAAGATATAGGAAATCTTAAGACACTGGACTCATCCCAATTCTGTTTTGTCACAGGGAGGTCATGTCTACCAAACCTGGTGGACTTTGAGAATGTCAATAGAGCCATGGACAAGGGCAAACTGGTGTGCACTGCCTTCCTTAACCTGGCAAAGACATCTGACACAGTACCTCACTTGGGTATTAAACACAAACTCACAGATTTAGGCTTAAATCCCTGTGTTACCCAATGGATACCCAAATGGCTCACAGATAGGATATGACCTGCACCAAGAGACCTATTGCTAGAACTGCCCCCACAGGGCAAGGTACTGGGAGCTCTCCTGTTTGAAATATACTTCTCTGAAGTCAAGGCAAGTGTAGGGGGTCTTTGGCTGACCACTTTTGCTGATGACTGTAAGATGGGTCCAATCAATGAATCCCCAAAAGATGTAGATATCCTCCAGGAGCATCTGACACACACAAATAACTGGTGCCAGTGCCATGGCCTGAAACTCAATGCAAAAAACAAAACATAATTACACCCTTTGAGGAGATGACCAGTCCTATAAATTACAATACCAATAACACTCTCCTAAGAGTAGGCCCAGTGGTAAGGAACTTGCAAACTCACATTGACAGTAACCTGAACTTTCATCACTGTGTGTCCATGGTGGTAAGACAGTCTTTCTATGTGGCATAATTTATAAGTAAGGTCATGGCATCCAGATCTAAGGAGATCATAGTCCCACTATGTTCAGACCTCATTAGACCAATAATCAAGTACAGTGCACCCTTCAGCATGTACCTGACCAGGCATTTGCAACAGCTGGAGCTTCCTCACTAGAAGAATATTAGGTGTAAATAACATGTCCTATGTGGGCCATCTCAAAGCCCCTTTCCTTTACTTGGTCTCCTACAGACTACTGAGAGATGATCTGTGCCTAACCTACAAGGCATTTTCCAATCCAGCTGTGATTTCTACACATTCACAAGACAAACAGCTCTAGAATTACCTGCTTTAAGTATCTAAACCTCGACAGTGACATAAATAAAACATGTTGGAGGGACAAGTATGTGTTTCAGAAATTACTCCTCTTGAATGGACTTAGCATTCATGTGAGGCACAGCATTTCCCTATGCCTTTTCAGATGCAATTTGGACCAATGGATGGGAAATCACAAATTCTCCCCTGGCTTGTTGCCAATGTCCATTATAGACAGGGGCAGCTTGTAGATGCCATAAGGCACAGGTATGTACCAAAGCCACTGTAGTTCTTAGGGATTGATAACTGGGAAAATTGGTGAATGAATTGTTAGACATAAAAAGGCTCTAGGGCCTTTAGCCTTGTAAGCTGTTATGATCCTATCACCTCCTATGATCATATGATCAATATTTGAGCATGAGCAGTACAAATTCCCTCAAGTACCCTTGGTTATTGTCAAGGCGCCAACTAGAAAAATGATTTCTAACCTTTTTTAGTGCCTGCTGCATGAAACAAGTGGCTAAAAAGTATTAAAACTGTATCATCCAAGCAGTCATTTGAAGTTGACTGACACTTGGGTGTATTAATCCCGTTTTGTGAGAGTAGATCCAGTCTCTGAGGAAGTTTCTGGTTATTGCCCTTGGTCAATTCCATAAGAAGGGAGAATCATTGTTGCCTGGACCAAAAGAGGGTGCCACAATTATTTTTGTGGTATCCTTTTGGATCTTCAGAGTTATCCTGGAAATCAGTGAAAAGGGGGTGAAAATATGTAAAGGGACATTCCCTTCCAAGGGAATGAAAATGCATCTGTTTTCCAGGCTTACTCGCAAGGAGTCCTGGAACAAAACATTGTAGTTGTCTGTTTTGAAAGGAGGTGAGCAGATTAGTTTGAGGTATTCCCAGCAACTAGATCAGTTCCTGGAAGACCATCTTCATTCAATTTCCAATTGCAAGAGTCTGTCCTGGTCCTGATCATCTTGTCTGCCACAATGTTTGAACCATGTTTAGATACCTGACTAAGGGAAGAAACAGTTTGGGACATAAAAGAGCTTTCTTCTATAGGAATAGTGGAAGTTGATTCCCTCAAACTATCCACATGGCATAGCATAAATTTCCACATACATGCCTAGTAATTCAGAATTTTGAAAACTGAAGTGAAAGAAAAAAAATCTTAACTATACAGTCCAACATTTTACCCTCCATATCACCAGGTGAAGGGTTTGTTTTGAGTACCAGTCTGTTGCCAGTATGAGAGACAGTTGAAATGGCAGCTGAGTCTGACCTAAAGTGAGAGAAAATAAATTTATTAGCCTAAGGAACCTTGTACAGCTTATAAGCTTTTTTAGGGACTGACATCTGGGCATCAGGATGAGTGCAGGCAACGTTTAACACATTCTCCAGGGCTGGCAGTATAGGAGGAATGTGGCATATCCACTTGTAACATATATCTGGCAGTATAGGAGGAATGTGGCATATCCACTTGTAACATATATCTCCTCCGTTCAGGGGATCATTTATCTGTTCCTATAAAATTACCTCATTCATCCTGGCAATGGTCTGATTAAAAGTAAATTCCTCCACGGGAGAATAAGAATCAGAGTTTTCCTTGCAATCCAAGAATTGAGCTTGGGAATCGGCAGTAGATAATGCCTTATCTTTGTCAAATCAGAATCATTAGACCCTGTTGCCTCAGGAATAATTTGTCAGGGAATAAGCATCTGCATACCAGGATTTACTGTCTGTAATGCCTGTCTAACCAAGGTAAGGAACTATTTTTTTAAATAGTAATATCTTTATCAAAAGAACAATGTTTAACTTTTTTTTTTTTTAAATAGGAGTTTCAGCAGAAGTGGTCTGACTCGAATGTCTGCCTGGTGTAATGGTCTCTAGCCTGAATTATTTCAAGAAAAATTGTATGGAGTGTCTCCCAAACCTAGGGAAGATTGTTCTCCCATGTTCCTATCAGAGAGTGAAATATTTGAAGAGGACAGGGGTTAGGAGGATGGCCTAATGTTTAAGGTGTTTGCCTTACAAACACAGGGTACAAGGTTTGAATCTCACAGGGGATAATTGGCTAGGCTTAAAATGGCTTGCAAGGGCAGTTAGCCTAGTACTAATCTATGAACCTATGACAGACATACTGGTTCATACTATCTGAAAGGATTTCAACAGAGGAAGCCAGAGGTAAGTGAGTGGTTTGATGAACAACAAAAGGCCACTGCAGGTTCACCCACTATTGGCTGAGGTGTAGACTGAGTTCACAACAATGGCATGGACTCCTTGGTAAGTGATTTTTTTTATTTTTAGGTACTGCAGAAGAAGAGTCAGCTGGACCAGAGTCAGTATCCATGCTGTAACAGGGAAGAAACACCAGAGATGAGCATTGCTGGAGTAAGTCAGGTTGAAGGTAAGTTGTCACTGAGTGTACACATTTAGCACACTTACATTCACAACACTTTCTCCAGTCCTTTACATTATAAAAATAATAGTAGAACAGACATTCCCTGTCAGCACTGTTTAAAAACACTCACACACACTGACAGAATTAAAATGACAGGTGAGTAGTCATGAAATGAGCACGAGCATTACACTGACACACAATTTCCCACCCATTCTTCTATAAACTTTTCCGTCCCTCAAAATCCAAAGTTTATACAAGCAGTATACATTTTTTGACAAAATTAGCCCCATTTACCATCATATACACTGTAGGTCAAAAATAGCAGTCCCTGACAGGAAACTTCCAATAATGTGAAAAAATACCAGGTTTCTTACAGGGAAATACAGTTGTTATTCAAAAAATGTACAAATCGCTATTTTTCTTAAAAAGCAATAATTGATTAATGGAGGTACGGCAGCTGGGACTTCTCTGACAGAAACAGCTGTTAGCCAGTTGCTGGACCTATGAAGTCTGAGATGTTTCTTTTGAGATGGCAAGAAAGTACTGAAGAAAGCTTCACTCTTGATACTGATTTCCTTCCTTTGGATTAGCCAATCAACAAAGTGAAGGAATGGGGGGCAGAGCATTTTGAAGCTGGACAGTTGTTTCCTGGGTGGGAAACAACCTATATAGCCTTAGGGCTACTGCAACAGTGGAAATGATGAGCCTGTATGCTTCACAAACAAAAAGCTAATATATACCACCACTCAACAAGGTCCTGATCAGATCACATCTTGAGAAGTGTATGCAGTTCTATTGGTTAGCAGATTTTGAGAAATCTGCCAGGACTACAAAGACTCAGTGAATATTATAGATTTTCTGGTCTTCAGTTTGTCTGCTTTATTGTCTTACATTGTAACATTCTTTCACTTTAAGTGGACATGTGTATGTGTGTGTGTGTGTGTGTCTGTGTGTTTGTACACATACATACATTAACTATATATTCTTAAATTAGTCTGCTGTCATTAACGCCATCTGTTTAGTCATAAAACTTTGGTTGACAGGTTACAAGATCAACAACCCTTTTGTTTGGAGATTATGCCCCGTCCTCTGGACTGTATGATCTCAGAGTTAGTATACAGAATTAGCAGGGGGAGTGTGTGTGCATCCTCATTGCTTCCCTGCAAAAAACAATATTTTTGACTTTTTTTTTGTAGATTTATTTGCATGCTTTGAGGGTATTCCTCGGCACATGCATAGTGACAAGACAACATTTGAGTTATCAGTCTTTTTTGTTTAAGTTGTATACATACACACACACACACACACACACACACACACACACATATATATATATATATATATATATATATATATGCATATACACACAATTTACATATATGTGTGTGTGTGTGTATATATATATACACACACACACACACACACACATGTACATATATATGTATATATGGGTCTACTTTGATTCACTGAAAACTAATTTCACTGAATTTCAAAACACTCACACCAAATCGCTGAAAGCTCAAATCACTTAAAACTTGATGTTATGTGATCCTATCTCGCCTACATTCAGTACTGATGGGCTCGGAGCCGATCCCTCGGCTCCGACTCGGCACGCTATGCTATAGAGCGAAGCCTCTTATTGGCTGAGCTATTTCTTATCCCAGGATGCACCACCACTAATCCCCCAGATCTCGTTTGCCGCTTACAAGCTAGGACGTGGTCTCAAACTTGGCTGAGCTAAGTACTGTTTTTCTTCAAAGTTTCCTGTCAGGAATTTTGCTAATTTTACCCCAAAAGCTGTTTTAACAGCTATTGTTGTACGAGTGGTTTTGATAACTTTGGTTGAGGAAAATTGTGTTTTGAGTTTAGGGAAGGTTTCCCATTTAAGTTAGAGGGGCCTTCCCCTATTCTTATCTAGCGTCTTTTGTTTTTTTTTCAGGGGGTCAAGTACCTGCTTAAGTTAGAGGGTTTTGACCCTCCTTTTCAGTGATTTTTGTCCTGATATTGTACATTGTGTACTGTCTGGTGTAGTGTACTGTCTTGTGTAAAAAAAAAAAAAAAAAAAATTGTTTTTCAGTTTTCTCTGTGGTAGAATCTTTACTGAACAGCTTCTTTAACTAGTTTTCTTAGTGAACTGTTAGTCAGCATGTCTAACTGACGACCACTCCTCGTGCGTATATTGTTTAGGCGCCAAGCACCTACAGGAGTCCTGTAGCGTGTGTCACGCCTTTTCTTCGAGAGTCCTCCAAGAGAGGAAGAATAAATTAATATTAAAAGGGCTGATTAAACCCTCCTTCAAGGAGGCCTTATCTTCCTCTTCCTCTCCTACCAAAAAGAAAAAAGCGTCGGCTCCGACCAGTCTGTCGGAACCGACTGCAAAAAAACCTAGGCAGGCTTCTCCATCAACTCCACGGACTTCGGAGCCGAGGGCGGAACGGTCTGACTCGATGCCTCCAGTCTCGACCCCTCTGGTTTCGGAGCCGAGGACTGGGGCATCGAGAAGCGGGTCACCTTCATCAGCTCCACTGATTTTGGAGCCGATGAGGGTTGCCGGCTCAGACTCTTCCCCTTCGGCGCCGAAGTCCTTCTCGGCACCGAGGGAAATTGTTTTGAGTTCTCCCTCGGAACCAATAGTAGTTGAATCCATTCGGAGCCAGTCCCCTAGTCCTATGGAGCCAATGGAGAAGTCGGTTCGGACCCGATCGGTGTCATCTAGATCCTCCAAGATGTCTGATTCAGACATCGACAGGGTGCTCCTAAGACTTTTTTAGTCTCCGGTGTTCCAAAAGTTAGTTTCGGCTCCAGCCCATTCAGCTTCGGAGCCGATGGCCCACTCTGTTGTTATGGTTCCTCCTCCAACAGCCTCGGCACCGTTGGAGCCAGTGCTGGTGGAGCCGATGGAGGTTTTCGGGTCGGGCCTGACCCTTACTCCAAGCCCGGCTCTCGAGTCGGAGTTCGGTATGCGGACTTCCTCTGTCGGCTCCGGGGGGGACGCTTTGGGACTGATGTTTTCGGTCCCAAGCCTTCCTCTCAGTGCATCGGCTGCGGGGGTACCGTCTACTATTGTGGCCACGGAGGTGGGACCTTCCCAGGATTCTGGTGGTCCCGCCTTCAGGGCCATGAGGAGTGCGTTAGCCAAATCTTCTTTGGCTACCTCCACGGTCTCCCCAGCACCTTCCCTGCATACGGAGACTGGGTCTTTGGCAGTCCCCCTGTCCTTAGACAGCGGAGCCCCGGGGCCTGAGGTTACCCCCACTGGGGGTTCCCCCCCTCCTGGAGGTCCCTCTGAAGCTTCTTCGGAGGAACCCCCCAGGAAAAGATCGTGCAAGAGGAAGCACGTTGACTCCCCCAATGAGTCTCTCACATCAGACACTGATCTTGATGATACAGAGGGGTCCCCTAAGTCGTCCTCAGATGATGTCTCCTTTGCAGACATCCTAGAAGCCCTTAAACAACGAGGCGGCTGGCAATCCAAACCCATTTCTGCTGATGAGTCGGTGTTCCTTTAGGCCTTCGGGGCTCAGCCCTCTGCCTCCTGGGTGTCTCCGCTTTTCGACGAGCTCCTAGATTTGATCTGTTGAAGGGCGTGGGAACACCCAGACTCTGTGGAACCGGTGCCTGCTCGTCAAAATAAGTTCCTGTTAGCACCCCCAGAAAAGGAGTTCTTGATGAAAGGTGTGGCTGTAGATGCCTTGGTGGTGGCATTTGCTACCCAGCAAGATGTAGCAGAGGCTTCGACGTCCGTCCATCCTCCTAATAAGGAGTCTAGGAGCATGGATCGGTACGGTAAGCGCACCCTAAGTTCAGCGGCCTTTACTTTTAAGGTCCCTGAACTATCTAACGCACTTTACCAGATTTCAGAGGGATCTGATTAAGGAACTGTCAGATACCGTCTTGGGTAACCTGCCTGAGCAGCTGGCCCAGACGGTTGGCTCTCAGCTGGCTACGCTGTCGTCCATATCAAACTCGTCCATGAGGCTCATTTCTTATGCGGCCGAAGGGGCGAGTAGAGTGGCGGGAACAGGCATTGCTCTACGGTGGCAAGCCTGGCTCCGCCTGTGTCATTTTGTGGAGGCCTTTAAGTCTTCCTTTGCTGACGCCCCCTTTGATGGGTCCTCTTTGTTTGGACCCAAGGTAAAGGACACATTGACCCGCTGCGAGCAAGAAGGTAAGACTTTGACTGCCGTAGGGGCACGATTTTCCACTCCCTTTCGGCCTTATCCCAAGGCTAAAAGAGGAGGGAAAATGTGGTTCCGTACATCTCAGAAGTCTTACCCCTCACAGCAGGACGATCCCCCTTCTAGAGGCAGGGGAGGGGGAAATTCTTCTGGAAGACGCTGTCCCAGATGTGGCAGAGGCCCCTGCAACACTGGAGACCGTGAGTCCTTTCGTGGCTCTTCAGCCTTTCACAGTCCCTGAGGGATTGCCCGACTGTGCAACTCCGGAGCCAGTCGGGGGTCGTTTTTCGAGGCACCTAAAAGCCTGGGAAGGTATCACTCAGGACCGATGGGTGCTTCAAATTATCGCCGGAGGTTACGTTATCCCTTTTTCTCACTCCCCACCTCAGTCCAAAAAGATCCCGGACCCGCCACCCAGTCAACGGGAGATTGCAGCCTCAGAAGTTTCAAAGCTGCTGCAAAAAGGAGTCATCCAACCGGTCCCCGCAGACCAGATCGGATTAGGGACTTACTCAAGATTCTTTTGGTGCCAAAAGACCGGGACTTGAGGCCCATTTTGGATCTCAGCATTCTAAACCGTTCAGTCAAAAAGTCCAAGTTCCGAATGGTCACCCTACAATCCATTCTCCCACTGCTGGAGAAAGGTGTTTGGATATGCTCCATAGATCTCAAGGATGCTTATTACCATATCATGGTACATCAAGCGTCCAGGAGACATCAGCGCTTCAGCCTAGGAGGCAGTCATTTTCAGTTCCGCGCGCTGCCCTTTGGTCTCACCACAGCCCCCAGGGTGTTCACCAAATGTTTGGCGGTCGTGACTGCTCACCTGAGAAGTCTAGGATTCCAGGTGTTTCCGTATCTAGACTACTGGCTCCTAACTGCCACCTCCAAGCATCTACTATTGCGGAGCCTACAAGCCACGATATCACTGGGCACTTCCCTTGGAATCACCTTCAATTGGCCAAAGACTGTGTTGCTGCCATCTCAACGCATAAGATTCATCGGAGTAGAGATAGACTCAAACCGAATGCGGGTCTATCTACCTACAGAAAGGATACAAACCATACAGGCTCAAGTTCGAGCCTTACTTCCCAGATCCAAAGCCCCAGCCAGAATGGTCCTGCAGCTATTGGGATCTATGTCCACCACGGTTCTTCTAGTTCCCCTAGCAAGGTTACACATGAGAATTCTTCAGTGGCTTCTTTCAACTCAGTGGTCCTTTCAGGATCTCCCTCTCAGTCACCTCATATGGATCACGGAAACCTGCAAACGGGACCTTCGCTGGTGGCTGGTGCCCTCCAATCTGGATTAGGGACGACCCTTTGTTCCACCTCCTCCTGTGGCCACTTTGACTATGGATGCCTCCCAGATGGGGTGGGGGGGGCATTCCCTGGGCAGGTCAGTCCAAGGCAAATGGCATTCGGAAGAGACCCTACTTCATATCAACATCCTAGAAATGAGGGCGGTACTTCTGTCCCTACAAGCCCTTCACAATTACCTCCCTCAGGGCGTAATTGCCGTTCACTCCGACAACATGTCAGTTGTCTGGTACCTGAACAAACAGGGAGGGACCAGATCCTACCCCCTTTGCAGAGAGGCCATGAGAGTTTGGGAATGGGCAGTGTCGACCAAACGTTTTCTGGTGGCGACTCACATCCCGGGCAAGTCCAATGTGATAGCTGACAGACTGAACAGAACTATCCTCTCTCCACACGAGTGGTCTCTGAACATTACGGTTGCAAATCAGATTTTCAGCAAATGGGGAGTTCCTTGTTGCGACCTCTTCGCGACTCCGTTGAATGCGAAGTGCAAAAAGTTCTTCTCCCTCACCCCGGCTCTGGGGGAGAGCCCTATGGACGCACTAGCCCGTCCGTGGCCCACCGGCTTGCTATATGCTTTTCCTCCAGTTCCTCTCCTTCCCAGGGTGATCCAAAAGGCGTCTCTCTTGGGGAGCAAAATGATCTTAGTTGCTCCTTACTGGCCTCGTCAGGTATGGTTCCCCTATCTTCGGAAATATGCACTGGAAGGTCCATGGTTCCTGGATCAGATCCCAGACCTATTGGTTCATCAGTCGGGACTATTCCACCAGTCCCTACACACCTTAAAATTGACAGCTTGGCTCCTCCTCTTCCGACTGTAGTCAGGAATCATACCTTGGATCCGGAAGTTGTACACATTTTATCCTTGGCCCACAAGTCTGCTACAAAGAAATTGTATTCTAGCAAATGAAAGAGATTTGCTATTTGGGCTCAACTCCGGGGTCTGGATCCCATCACTATTCCCGTATCAGAAGTACTGAAATTTCTAACTTCCCTTTTCAATCAGGGCTCTTCAGTCTCTACCATCAAGGTTCAATTGGCAGCTATTTCCAATTTTCACGAATCTATAAACCCACCTTTAATGAGCAACAGATTGTGTAAGACCTTCTTGAAAGGTGCTGCGCTTTTAAGACCTCCGATTTCTCATCCTGCTCCTCCATGGGATCTCGATGTGGTGTTACGTGCCTTAACCTCCTCCCCCTTCGAACCGGCAGCAACATGTGATTTAAAATTTCTATCGTGGAAAACTGCTTTTCTGGTGGTGATTACTTCTGCCAGAAGGGTTTCAGAGCTTCAAGCTTTGTCTGTAAAACCTCCGTACTTGGTTTTTCACAAAGATAGAGTATCTCTCAGGCCAAATCCATCCTTTGTCCCTAAAGTTTGTTCCAGTTTCTGCCTACAACAGTCATTAGAACTTCCAGTCTTCTTTCCGAAGTATTCTAACAAAGCGGAATACATATTCCACACATTAGATGTCCACAGGCAATTGTGTTTTTATTTAGATAGGACCAAACAAACAAGGAAAACAGATCAATTTTTTGTATCCTTTTCGACAATAAATTGGGCAAAGCCGTCACAAAGGTCACTATTGCCAAATGGATCAGGGACTGTATTACTCAAGCTTATTCTTCTTCTAATAAAGAGCTTACGACCTCTGTCAAAGCTCATTCTACAAGAGCTATGGCTACTTCAATAGCATTCCATTCTAAGCTTGCCATTAGTGACATTTGTGCTGTGGCTACGTGGTCCTCCCCGCACACTTTCATTTCTCACTACAAATTGGATGTGGCATCTAGAGGATGAGCTTCATTTGGTTTCACAGTGCTCAGGAGTGTTTTCCAGTGAGCCACCCAGGATTTAGGTGCTAGGGACGCTGTCCCATCAGTACTGAATGTAGGCGAGATAGGATCACATAACATCTTTTAGTTATGTACTTACCATAACTTTAGATGTTTGGGATCCATCTCGCCTACATTCCCAATAACCCACCCTCCTTCCCCCTTCCTTGGAGATCAGAGGATATCAGAAGGTCCGAATCCTGTTGTTTCATCTTGAAACATCTGGCAATGTTATATAAACAAGTTGTGTATGTGTGCATGAATGCGGACAAACAAGATCTGGGGGATTAGTAGTGGTGCATCCTGGGATAAGAAATAGCTCAGCCAATAAGAGGCTTCGCTCTATAGCATAGCGTGCTGAGTCGGAGCCGAGGGATCGGCTCCGAGCCCATCAGTACTGAATGTAGGCGAGATAGATCCCAAACATCTAAAGTTATGGTAAGTACATAACTAAAAGTTTCACTGAATATAAGTACTGTTGGGGAAATAAAATGTATATGCCCTATTCCCCACTGTAGTGCAATCCTGGAGTTAGTATATATAGTTAGGGGGAGTGTGGGTGGCACACCTACTTTTTGTTTTATATTGTTACCTTTCACTGGAATGAGATTCATAAATATAAAAGCTAAGTAGGTGGGAGCTGCGCCCCACACCCCAACTATATATACTAACTCCAGGATCACACTACAGCAGGGAAAAGGGCATATACATTTTATTTGCCCAACAGTACTTCCATTCAGTGAAATCTGATTCAGTGAAATGAGTTATCAGTGATTTGAGCTTTCAGCAATTTTTTGTGGGTGAACTGAAATTCAGTGAAATGAGTTTTCAGTGAATCAAAGTAGACCTGTATATATATATATATACCTGTATATATATATATATATATATATATATATACATATATATATATATATATATGTGTGTGTGTGTGTGTGTGTGTATGGTTTCACTTTACAATCCTGAAACTGAAAAACCAGAAACCCCAAAAGCGCTACACTACAAATCAACAAAACACACACAAACACACACATGGACCCTACATATAAGCAGGTGGGCAAGCCCCCCCTGCACCCCCATGTGGGGTGTTGTGCCCCCCACACCCCTGCTACTTATATATACTAACTCCGAAGTCACACTAAAAACACAAATACACAAAAACCACCACTACACATTCTACACTCCCCTTGCACAAACACATATCACATACATACAAATACCACTTCTGTCAACACTTATACACTCACAATCTTACCTACCTACCCTAAACCACAACTCCAAACACACTCACACACACTAAAATCCTTACCCAAAACCACTAATAAAACAACACTTACCTGAATGTCCAACTACATCCACATACCACACTGCATATTACGAACACAGGGAATCCCAGGTCACGTACTCGCCTACATAAACGCGGATTCAGCATTTTCGCATTCAGGATTCTGCACTTTCGCACAAGTGCATTTTCGACATTTCAGTCTCGAGCTACTGAAATTTGATATTTCAGTAGTTTGAGATTCTGAAGTGAAGCCATATATATATATATATATATATATATATATATATATATATATATATATATATATATAAAATATCTGTGTGTATGTGTGTGTATATATATATATTATATATATATACGTAAACAATATTTAAAAAAAGTGGAGGGGTAAAAAGGTCGCACAAACCATTCATTAAAATCTGCAAGAAAAACCCAGCCAAGACAGTGTTTTCACTATGCATGTCCACAGTTAATAAGGTTTGGCTTTATAGGCCTGACTATATCCATAAAGACTTAAAAAGTAGAGTCATGGGTATTCAGAAGCTGTGTAGTTGAAACACATGATGTCATTAAGAGGTCATTTGCATATATCCCATGAAACTCCATTGTAGGAGGTTTAAGGTATCACACACCAACAACGCTAGTGTGACTGTGTTTTTCTTGCAGTTTATATATATATATATATATATATATATATATGTATATATATATATATATATATATATATATATATATATATGTATGTATGTATGTATATATATATATATATATATATATGTATATATATATATGTGTATATATATATATATATATATATATATATATATATATATATATATATATATATATATATATATATGCACTTCCCTTACTCTATTCAAATGTTCAAATGTAAATTGGATGAATGGATTAGTAACCACAATGGTTTAGTCCTATTGCTCCTCATGCATAGGAGAAAAATGTAATTACCCCAACAGATACTTGTAAGTCCCACCTTTGGGTATTCATATTACAAAATATAAGGTGTAATAATTACCATGGAAATGCATAGCTTGGTTTCTTAAGATCTAAGATCCTCACAGATCCATAACCTAGTAATTACCTGTGAACCTATACACACACATATACATACATACATATATATATATATATATATATATATATATATATATATATATATATATATATATATATAGGTCCCCCTTCGGATTATCGAAGTTTCAAAACTTTGAAATGCATATGGCCAAAACCGTATGATTGAACTTTTGAAACTTCGAACATTTTGAATGGAGATCACCATACAGTGCTGAACAGGAAATTCACAGTTTTCCTTGCTGTAATGTGATCTCGGAGTTGGTATATTTAATTAAAAAGGGGTGTGGGGATGCAGGGGGGGGCTTACCCCCTTGCAAAAAAAATTTTTCTTTTACTTTTATTTTTTTTGTTGTACTTTCAAAGTTTCAAAATGTGATTATATGGTCTCGGCCATATGCATTTTGAAGTTTTGAAACTTCGATAATCTGAAGGGGAGCCATATACGTGTGTGTGTGTGTGTGTGTGTGTGTGTGTGTGTGTGTGTGTGTGTATGTATGTATATATATATATATATATATATATATATATATATATATACACACACACACACACACATACATACATACATTCACATATATACTACACACACACGCGCACACATATATGGGGTTCTATGTCAAAAGCTCAAGTTTTCAGAAACTCGAAATTCATATTGTAGAGATTATGTGATCGAGCTTCTGAAAACTTGAACTTCAAAAAACAACAAAAATCGCACTATGGTGGGGAGAAGGATAAATTCCCCGATCCACACTGTACCACAATCTCCATTCAAAACTTTGAGTTTTCAGAAACTCGATCATATCATCTCAACAATATGAATTTCAAGTTTCTGAAAACTAGAGGTTCTGATAGGGACCCATGTGTGTATATATATATATATATATATATAGATATATATATATATATATATATATATATATATATATATATATATATATATATATATATATATACACACATACATAGAGAAATAGAAAGTACATGTTTTAAGAATAGACAGCAAAACAGATAAATTTTATTGTAGTAAACAATACTGGCAAGTCTTTGCCATCTACAACTGAAAGATAGTGACAGGTGGAACTTAAATTATTTAGCAATTTAAAGCAGCTTCTCGTATGTAGTGCATCTTCAGAGCAAACAGTCACCTTCATACCAATTAGTTTGGCTAACTGGAACAACACTGCTGCTAAACTCATAAACAACTTGCACTTGATTTCATACTTTAGCAAAAGACTCAGCAGTTCAATGTAAAGTCTCTCTTTCTTGCTCTGACTGTCTTCAGGGCTTACACTGGTGAGGGGGCACTCCCATGCAATTATGTAGAGTTGTAAGTATCTTTCCCAGTCACACAGTTCATGGGGTGCAAGTCTCAACCTGGTGAGTAGACTGAAATGAAAAGTGAAGCAATTTAACACAAATCTCTTTCACCGGGTTCTGCCTTGGCGAAAATAATGATAAAATAACATACAGGAGGTAAATTAATATACAATCTCTCTCACCATACCTCCGGCTGGTGACTGGTAATGATGCTGAACTCAGAATTACTAAATAAGTATACATTCCATTTCACCAGATCTACAACTGACAAGTAATGATGATTTTCTTTATTATATGCCACTTTTTTCAATTTTTTGACAGTCAAACCAATGGATGCCGCATTGCAGTGAATCGTGTTGTACATTTAAAGAAAGTTAAGCTCAAGCACAAGTAAATAAAAACAGTGATGCACTTCTTGTGTCTTTGGAAAACAAGTGTTTTAAACAACCAAAAATTCTGTAGTAAATAACTTTCTTTGCATCCCAAATTTTATGATTCAAAATTTTTAGTAAATAAAAGTTTCTTAGGTAATATCTCAGTGAATGAACAGAGCACTCACAGAGGAGCTATTATGCAGTCTCAGTAGCTCAACAGGCAGCACGTTTGTTTTTGGTGCTGGAAGATCTGTGGGTTCCATTGTCACAGTAGGTAAGTTGGAATAAATTCGTAATACTGACACTGCAGTAAAGCGTTACAGGAAATTTGGACTTATGAGTATGCCATCCTTCAGATGAGACATTAAATTGAGGCCCCATTTCCTGATTAGGAGATAGCTCTGGTAGATGTAAAAGATCCCAAGGCACTTAATAAAAAAATGGAGTCCTTTATTAATTTACATCTTATTTACATAATTTACAAATGTATATTTTTACATATTTATAAATATACATATTTACAAAATTACACATTTGCTTACATAATTACATCTTTATATATTATATAAAATATGAATCTTACGCTTAACATTTTTATTCATATTAGACCATCAGTCTTTTTTCTATATCATCTGATGCTTTTCTTAATATTAACAATATCCATGTCCATTTAATCTCTCTCTCTCTCTCCCCAGATTACCCATACTACATAAAACAATTTTTGTCCATTCTTATTCAAAATTCTTTGTTTCTATTATTATAATATCTGTATTCAGTCATATCCACATTTATATTGTTACTGTCTTTTAAATCTCCATAAACATTTTCTTCACATGACATCTAAGATGGCTGCACATTGAGTAACATCATAATTCTAGCTCTCCCAGAGTGAAAACATCAAGTTAGCAGAGAAAGCCAGTGGAACTGGATTTCTGGGTAAATTTCAGTAACTGGCTACTAAGTGCACTGCCTGGATTCAAGGAAAAAAGAAATACAGATGACACAAAGGAAATCAGCTACAAAATATGATGAAAAAACCCTGACTGGGAACAGTACTGTAGTTGTTCAGCAAAAAAACAGTGCAAGCGCCAGCCATGACTTCCAGTAACCTAGAGTAAAATATAAGGTAACTGCACACAGACCTGACTAAAATAAATGACACACTGATGGAGTATATCAACTCAAAGAATAAAAGGCTGGGAAAAAAATGGAAGAAGCTTTAAAGAGATATTCAGATAATCTGATAAAACTGCAAAACTTAGAGACTGAAATGAAGAAAAGGCTTGGTGAACATGAGACTGCACAAGAAGAGATGCTTCAAAAACTAACAGATTTAGAGGACACAGCATGTAGGAAAACTTGAGAATTTCTGCTGCACCTGAGAAGCTGGAAGGAAGACTGCATTAATTTTATGAAAGCACAAATAAGCAACTGGACTGGTATTCCACAACAGAAATTGTTAATTGAAAGGGCAAGTCATGTATGCTCCAGACCTGGCTATGAGAAAACAACCTAGACTTTTAATAGTAAAGATGCAATCTTACCAGCAAGAGTTCATTCTGACAAATCTGTAGCAGGAAGACAAAGTACTAAAAGTGGGAGACAGCAGAGGAGAATGACTATTCACTGTACACCAGGCAGTAGAGTTGAAATATTATTCACAGAATGTCGAGAAGCAGGTGTGAGATTCAAACTACTGTGCCCAGATATCTTCAAATATTTTTCCCTGTAGGAACAAAATCTTTTTTAATGAAGTACATGCTAAGGAAGAAATACAAAAGTTTGTCCAACAAAATGTAAGCTGTGAAACAGGAGATTGTTTCCTGTTCTTCTGGTAATAAAGAGCACAGATAGACTGCGCCATTGAAACCTTTTCCAGTATTTCAATGGAAAATGCTTGAGAGAGGGGAAAAAAAGCAAAGAAGTTGACTAGAAGAATCTACAGCAGATTGGAAATGAAGCAGAGAGGAGTTTTTTCAGAGAAGGAGATGAACAGGAATAGGACAAGAGAATCTGAAAATATTGGACTCCCTTGTACTTTGTTAAACTTGTAGGGGACTCTAAAACGCATGCCTTATTTCATGTCATGAATTTTTGGAGAATAAAATCAGTAACTTGGAAAAGGACAAATGTGGGATTACAAAACAAATTTGTGAAACATGACAGAAGAAGAAAATCTGGAAATATTGGACTTTTTTGGACTCTGTTAAATGTGTAGAGGACTCTAAAGCATATGTCCTACTTCTTGTCATTAATATTTGGAAAAATACTCAGGATGGGAGAAGATAGCCACGGTGGTACGGCAGTAGCATTGTTACCTCACAGCAAGAGGTTCTCCCATTCGATTCTCGGCATGGCTTGGGAGTGCCTTCTGTGTGGAGTCTGCATGTCCACCCCACGGTTGGGTAGCATTCGAAAGACATGCGTGCGTAAATGGGCATGCCTTCATTGAAGGTTGGGCATTGAGCTGATACCTCGGCGTTTCGTAAAAAATCTACTGCCAATCATTAGCAGAGCGGAGTTCCGCTGTGGCGACCCCTTACCAGGAAAAAGCCAAAAAGCCAAACAACTCAGGATGGGAGAAGAGGAGGGAGAAAGTTAACTTTAAGTAAAACAATGTTTTATCTTAATAGTACAATTTTGATAGGGCATGATTTTCTTTGCATGTTATAAATGTTTTCATTTATTTTAAGGGTAATGGGGATACTAATGTGAATTGGTGCTCCTGTTTTTTTTTTTATTTTCTTTCTCCCTTCTTCTCTCTTTCTCCTTGTTAATTTTTAACAAATGTAGGCAATGCAACGTAAACAAAAATCTGGTTAAAAGAACATGACAAAAGAAAAATGAATGTGCCTATTCTCATTTTTGCATAGGGGAATGACTAATTTAAGGCCATTGGCTTAATATAATACCAGGTTTTAAGAGAAAGCAAGTAAATGAAAAAGAATATTGAATATTAAGAGGCTTTATTTTTAGTAAATAAAGGTATGCTTGGCAGTTTATGTCTGATTTTCATGTCTCTAGCAGGCAATCTGATAAAGAGAAATGGTTTGGAGAAAATTTTTTTGAAAGCACTCAGATGTTTTCCTAGCTGAAAGAGCTATAAAGATAAGACAGACCCAGACAGCAGTTAATAGAATCACAGGCTGTGCCATGTGTTTTAGCATGGCTAACCTTTTTATTATGTTATCTCAAATATGTGTTTGTGGCTGTCATTTGGAATATCTGTTCCTATTAGGAGGGTAAAACTTTAATATTTGAAGATGTACGTAGTTTTGTGTGCTATTTTTAAGTTAATAGGTTTTGGGAGTATTGGGGTGTGTTTGTATTTTTGTTTGAGGGTTTTCAATAAAAAAAGAAGTTATGTACTCACCATAATGTTCCATATATGTAGTCCATCTCGCTGAACATCATTACATGTGGGTTTGGAGCCGATCCTCGGCTCCGACTCGGCTGATTTTAGAAATCCTGAAAACTTATGATTGGCTCGTGGCTAGGAGGTATCCCATGGTGCATGAGCACACTCCCCAGATCTTGTTTGCTGCTAGTCTATATAAGGAGAAAAAGTAGAAAGGAGAACAAAGGTTTGTAAGAATAAAAACCCTAATAAAAGTGTCCTTTATGAAATAAACCACCATAGAAAACTGTTTCCAGATCCTCCAGGAAGGGGGCTGGTGGGTGGGTTCATAATAATGTTTGGCGAGATGGACTACATACATGGAACGTTATGGTGAGTACATAACTTCTTTACGTTATGTAGTCCTATCTCGCCTCCATTATTACGTCAGCGTCCCTAGCATCTTGTATGGGTGGCTCACTGGAAAATACTCCTGAGCACCGTGGAACCAAATGAGGCCCTACCCCTGGAAGTTAGGTCCAATTTATAATGGGTAATAAAGGTATGAGGGGTAGGCCATGTTCCTGCTGCACATATATTATCAATAGGAGTCCAGGTTTGGAAGGCAGCAGAAGTAGAAAATGATCTGGTAGAATGCGCTTTGATCTTAAGGGGTAACTCTCTTCCCTCAGAAGTATAAATGAATAAAATGCAGTTAGAGATCCAGTTTGATAGCATAACCTTAGAAACTGGCAAACCCATTCTTGTTTCAGCAAAGGAAATGAATAGCTGGTATGATTTTCTAAATCCTTTAGTTCTGTGGATGGAGAAACGCAATTGCATATAGGTTCATAGGTTTATACTAGGCTATCTGCCCTAAGGCATTTATAAGCCTAGCCCAAAGTTTTGTGGCTTACGCCACCCCTTATATGAAAAAATACTGTGTCCATTAATTTGTTGTGCCTCTGTCCAGCAGTGACACAGAGATGATTCCCGGGGTAAACCTACGATCTCCCATCCACGGGTCAAGATTTCTCTTGAACAGAGCCAGCGAGGTGCTCTGCCTCACATGGACCGGGATTTTATTCCACAGCATAGGGAGTCTCTGAGTGATAAATCTATCCCTCCAGCACGTCCTATTTATATCCGTGCTAAGGTTTAAGTCGCTTGCTCTAGTGGTTTTGGTGGATTTGGATTTTTTGAGGTGGAGCATGTCCATTAATTCCGGGTTGGACATGGCCTTGTATGTCAGGCACATGTCACCTCTGAGCAGACGGTATGCGACTGAATAGAGCTGGAGTTTCTTCAATCTGGCAGCATATGACAGATTTTGGAGTCCCTTTATCCTTTTGGTGAGGAACTTTTGGGGTCTCTCCAATTGCTGCAGATGTCGGGTGAGATACATCCCGAATGGGGCATTGTACTCGATCATTGGTCTGATAAGTGAAGAGTACAGGGGAACAATGACCTCACTAGATCTGGATGTGAATCCCTTCATGATCAGGTGGGCAATGTAGAAGGTCTTTCTAACCACTTTAGCAACGTGAGTGTCAAAAGAAAGGCCACTGTCAACCTGGGTCCCCAGGTCCCTGATAACCTCTTCTGTGCTTAGTGGATTGCCACCTATATGGTAGCTTGGGGTTACCTTGTTTTTCCTGAAGAGTATGACTATACATTTTTTGGCGTTTAACTTCAGGCCATGGCTCTGGCACCAGCTATCTGTTTCCGTGAGTCCCTTCTGAAGGATATCCGTGTCCGATGCACTTTCCACTATGGCGCCCAGTTTGCAGTCGTCTGCAAACTTTGTCAGCCAAAGTCCTCCCATGTCGGCCTGTACTTCTGAGAAGTAGATGCCGAACAATAGGGGGCCAAGGACCGAGCCCTGTGGGACACCATTTGTGACCGGCTTGGAGTCTGACATAGCGCCAGCAACTCTAACCCTGTGGGTTCTGTCCTTTAGCCAGTTTGCAACCCATCTTGTGACATATAGGTTTACATTTAAGCTGGCAAGTTTTTCTACAATACCCAAGTGGGGTATTGTGTCGAAAGCCTTTGCAAGGTCAAGGTAGGCTGTATGGGCTGCCTTTCCCTCATCAATGGCCTTGGTGACTGTTTCGAAGAAGTCGACCAAGTTCAAAAGGCATGATATGCCCTTGACGAAGCCAAACTGGGTTGGGTCCAATGTCTGCAAGTCCCCTATATCTTTGTTTATGAGCTCCATTATGATCCTCTCCATAGCTTTGCAGACTAGACTTGTTAAGCTTATGGGGCGGTAATTACCAGGGTCCGTAGAGGCACCGCCTTTGTGGAGTGGGACCATGGTTGCCGTACGCCACTCCTTGGGCACGTATCCTGTGGTAAGGCTGAGATTAAACAGCTGCCTTATGTGTGGGTTTAATTCCTCATTTAGCTCGTGTAGCACACAGCCGGGGACACCATCCGGACCCATTGATGCTGTGTTTTTAGCTTTAGAGAGAGCATCTTTCACCTGCGCATTTGAGATGTCTGGGAGGCTACACTCCGCTGGGATAGTTATCTCTCCTTTAGGGGGGGGGAGAGGGGGGTGAAGTTTGCACTGAACCTGTCTGCCAGTATGTTGGCAATGTCTGTGGGTTCAGTGATTTTTGTATCATTTTGGACTAATTCTGAGCATATCTGGGAGTTTCCACCCAGGTTCCTAACATAGTCAAAAAAGGCCTTATGATTGTCCTTTGAATCCATGGCAATTTTTCTCTCAAAATTGGCCTTAGTTGATTTTATGAGTGCTCATATTTTTTTTACTAATAATGATCAGGAGTGACTTCCCTTTTATGGATTTTGTTCTATCATGTAATAGCTTTCTCCTCTTATTGTAAAGTTTGTTAATGGCTGGGGTCCACCAGACTGGACGTTTGCCCTTTGTGGAAACAGTCTTGGTTTTATTTGGGATTGCCTGATCCATGCAGTCCTGGAGGTGTTCATAGAAGGCATTTGTAAGGGCTTCCGCAGCTTGGGTTGCGGTTTCCACTGGCTCAGGGGCCTTGAAGGATACCAAACCAGTCTTGAGTAGTGTGAAGTTTGCTTTAGAGAAGTTCTTCACTGTGGTCTTTTGTTTGGGGTGGGGGCTAGATGTGGATTTCCAGTGAGATTAGTTTATGATCTGATCTCACCAATGCGGGATATACTTCCGTGTGGAGCATTTTGTCCCCATGTTTGTGATAATGAGATCTAGTATATTTTCTCCTCTCGTGGGAACAGTGACTAGCTGTTCCATGGCATTTGAATTTATGAACTCCAGGAACCGTTGGGCTAGAAAGTTAGGGCTTGAGTAATGTTCCCAGTCTATATTCGGTAGTTGAAGTCACCCAATATGATGGTGTTTGGAGATACATTTATACCCTCCAGTGTCTTCAGGAAGGCTGTGTGGGGTTCCTGAGTTTGAGAGGGTGGCCTGTAGCATGCTACAATTTGTAGAGCAGTTTTGCCTATGGTTAGTTGCACCTGGATGGTTTCCAAGCTTTGTGCGTTGCCACCAACCTGGAGGTGTGGGTATCCTTTATGAATATGGATACACCCTCCTTTTGTGGTGTGGTCCGGGTTTTGGGGCTGGAACGCATGATATGAGGTAAAACCTAATAGTGCCGGGTGCTCTCAGGAGCCTTGAACCAGGTTTCAGTTACAGCACAGACATCGATGTTCTCCATACTGAGAAGGGCCTCGAAAGTGCATTTTGAGATTTAGACTTCTGGCATTGAGCAGCATTACCCTCAGTTTCTTCCCATTTTTGTTTTCTAGGGTGGTAGGTTTAGAATTTGAGCCTTGCCTAAAAAGGCACTACGGGGTGGCAAGAGCCTTAGCCGATATCCGAATCCCAGGGTGACAGGTGCATGCCGTCCCTTGCAAAGCAGCGTGGCTTGTCAAGCATGTCATCCCAGGCAGACAGACACTGGATCCCCTTTGAATGACACCAGACATTAAGCCAATTGTTAAAGCTGATCATCTTGTCTCTATATTGTGGCATCATTCTTGGTGAAGGAAGGATACTGCTCAGGGTCAGGGTCATACCTGCCTGGGCTACATAATCAGAGAGCTCCTCTATGTCTCTTTTCATGTAGTCCAGGGAGGTACGCCTCAGGTCGTTCACACCAGCATGGACAATGACCGTGTCATATTTGTACTTGCCGTGGAGTGACCCGAGTGCTTGTGTTATGTGGCGGATTCTAGCGCCCGATAGGCAGCTTACTGTGACCCTCTCTTTGTTCAGCCTGGTGAGTGGGACGTCAGTGTGTCTGACTATGGAGTCACCTATGACAAGTATGTTTGGTGTTGTATTTGGCCTTAAGGGCTGTGACTGCTTTGCACACTGATTTTGTGGTTTATGTGTTGCTTGTGGGGTGTCTTGAGGTAGCAGTTGTTTGGGTGTCTGCTTTGGAAGCCTCTGCTGTTTAGGTAAATTTTTACTCAGAGCCTCCGAGTATGTCTTTGTGTGTTTATGTGTTTGATTCAGTGGTGTTGTAGCATTATGTGAGGCTGGTTTTGTGGTGTGTGTAGTTGCCTTCTCCTCCTGTATGGTCTTGCCAGTCCTGAGTTGAGAGAGCTCAGCCTCCAGTTTGGCTAAATAGCTTCATCTCTCGCAAGTATTTGTGTTATGTGGGAGGAGGAGAGGGTTGTCTGTGTACATGAGGCAGTTATAACATTGCCTCAAGATTCCCAGATTCACCAGCTGGACCGGAGAGGAGATTGACAACTGACCTTTGGACATGCTAGAATAATATTGGGAATTCCTTAATAATTGAAAACAAGGGCCAGTGGGCAATGAGGGTGTAGTGCTTTTAATTTTTAGTGCTGACTTATATAATTGCTTTAGTGAGCAAGTGCCAGGTAACTTGAGTGCAATGTGTTACAAGTAACTAAATGCAAAAACGACAAACAGTAACTTTCTTTCAAGTGAAACAAGGAAATAAGTACAGTAAGCAATGCAGATATCACTAGTGATCCACAGAAGCGCTGAGAAGCCCCGTATTAGGTGGAATTAGCGTTCCAGGGAAATAACAAGCAAACAAGCATATAAACAAAGCTAGATTCAGCAGGCCTGGATCTAGTCTATGCTACAGCAAACAAGGTGTACCAATTTCAGTAAGATACAGTTCAAATATTCAGGCACTATAAACATTCAACCAGAAATTCCCAGCTCAGAAGGGCAGAGTCCAGCCTCTTCTCCCACAAGAGTGCAGACCACGAACCTTCTTAATGTAAAATAACTGGCCTGAAGCCCAAGTGCTTAAACCAGAACTAATACACTTGGACACTGGGCTCTCAATCAGCAGTTCCCAACTTAGAAGGATGAAAGCTACCTGTCCTGCCACCACAGTGCTTGCCACAAACCTTCCTAATGTAAAACAACTGGTCTGAAGCCCAAGTGCTTAATCCAAAAGACTTAGAATGATAGCTACACTTTAATCAAGTTACAACCAAGCATTAATAAATACAATTGAATACTTTAGAGAATGTCTGGATTAGTGCTCAAGTTACACAAACAAAGCTAGATCCAGCAGGCCTGAATCCAGTCTATGCCACAGCAAACAAGGCGCACCAACTTCAGTAAGAAGCAGTTCAGATATGCATGCACTATAAGCCTTTAACCAGAAATTCCCAGCTCAGAAGGGCAGAGTCCAGCCTCTCCTCCCACAAGAGTGCAGACCAAGAACCCTCTTAATGTAAAATAACTGGCCTGAAAGCCCAAGTGCTTAAACCAGAATTAATACACTTTTAGAATAACAGACACTGAGCCCTCAATCAGCAGTTCCCAACCTAGAAGGATGTAAGCTACCTGTTCTGCCACAACAGTGCAGACCACAAACCCTCTCGATGCAAAACAACTGGTCCGAAGCCCAAGTGTTTAAACCAAAAGGCTAGAATGAGTTACACCAAGCAGTAATAAATACAATTGAGTATTTTAAGATGATGCAAAAGTAAAATGAAGTAGGTAGAAACACAAGTACAGTAAAAGCAGATGAAAAATTTTTTTTTTTTTTTTTTTAATCTGAACAAGTGCTGAGATCAAAGAAACAGATTTGAGTGCTGAAACTAGAAAACTGGCTAGTTATAAGAAAAAAAACAAGCTAGAAGGCTTCCCTCAAACACAGAAGGGCTTGGGGGCTCAGAAGCCTACAGATATTCTATACCACTTAACAGGAAAGGCAGGAAATAAGCTTAATTTTTTTTTTTGTTTGTCTGTTTCCCAGATGCTCTCTTTGTACACAGTAGGAGTGCCTGAAATCGGAATATGATCTCACTGCACTCAGTTGAGTGAGCAAATGAGATGGGCCCAGAGGCAGGCTGAGGGGCGGGCAGTTTCAAGGCCACTAAAATTAACACCAAAACAAAAACAGGGACGGTGGGTGGGGAATAACTGAAGAGCAGAGTTTAAACTGCCAGTTCAGTTAAATATTCCTTCAACACAGTTTAAATCAAATTAAATACTGTATTTTTTTTTAAAAAGTGCAGATAAAGGTACTTAAATTCTCTTATACGTCCAGCTGAATATAACCAAGTTCTTAGCCGGCCAAAGCTGAGGTTTTTAAGCAGAAAATATTTTACACTGTACCAGTTAAATAGGCAAGGACAGGAAATCAAAGAATGTGGCTACCCCCACACATGTAATTACTAGCAAATAACAAAATTTAGCAAACACTAGCTTCAGTTCTGAAGAGCAGAGTTTAAACTGCCAGTTCAGTTAAATATTCCTTCAACACAGTTTAAATCAAATTAAATACTGTATTTTTTTAAAAAAAAGTGCAGATAAAGGTACTTAAATTCTCTTATATGTCCAGTTGAATATAACCAAGTTCTTAGCCGGCCAAAGCTGAATTTTTAAGCAGAAAATATTTTACACTGTACCCGTTAAATAGGCAAGGACAGGAAATCAAAGAATGTGGCTACCCCCACACCTGTAATTACTAGCAAATAACAAAATTCAGCAAACACTAGCTTCAGTTCTGAAGAGCAGAGTTTAAACTGCCAGTTCAGTTAAATATTCCTTCAACACAGTTTAAATCAAATTAAATACTGTATTTTTTTAAAAAAAGTGCAGATAAAGGTACTTAAATTCTCTTATACGTCCAGTTGAATATAACCAAGTTCTTAGCCGGCCAAAGCTGAGGTTTTAAGCAGAAAATATTTTACACTGTACCACTTAAATAGGCAAGGACAGGAAATCAAAGAATGTGGCTACCCCACACCTGTAATTACTAGCAAATAACAAAATTCAGCAAACACTAGCTTCAGTTCTGAAGAGCAGAGTTTAAACTGCCAGTTCAGTTAAATATTCCTTCAACACAGTTTAAATCAAATTAAATACTGTATTTTTTTAAAAAAAAAGTGCAGATAAAGGTACTTAAATTCTCTTAAACGTCCAGTTGAATATAACCAAGTTCTTAGCCGGCCAAAGTTGAGGTTTTTAAGCAGAAAATATTTTACACTGTACCACTTAAATAGGCAAGGACAGGAAATCAAAGAATGTGGCTATCCCCACACCTGTAATTACTAGCAAATAACAAAATTCAGCAAACACTAGCTTCAGTTCTGAAGAGAAGAGTTTAAACTGCCAGTTCAGTTAAATATTCCTTCAACACAGTTTAAATCAAATTAAATACTGTATTTTTTTTAAAAAAGTGCAGATAAAGGTACTTAAATTCTCTTATACGTCCAGTTGAATATAACCAAGTTCTTAGCCAGCCAAAGCTGAGGTTTTTAAGCAGAAAATATTTTACACCGTACCATTTAAATAGGCAAGGACAGGAAATCAAAGAATGTGGCTACCCCCACACCTGTAATTACTAGGAAATAACAAAATTCAGCAAACACTAGCTTCAGTTCTGAAGAGCAGAGTTTAAACTGCCAGTTCAGTTAAATATTCCTTCAA
Source organism: Protopterus annectens (assembly GCF_019279795.1). Taxonomy (NCBI): domain Eukaryota; kingdom Metazoa; phylum Chordata; order Ceratodontiformes; family Protopteridae; genus Protopterus; species Protopterus annectens. The sequence goes on along the minus strand of NC_056750.1, from coordinate 98,753,048 downwards.
CACAGTTTAAATCAAATTAAATACTGCATTTCTTTTTAAAAAAGTGCAGATAAAGGTACTTAAATTGTCTTATACATCCAGTGGAATATAACCAAGTTCTTAGCCGGCCAAAGCTGAGGTTTTTAAGCAGAAAATATTTTACACTGCACCAGTTAAATAGGCAAGGACAGGAAATCAAAGAATGTGGCTACCCCCACACCTGTAATTACTAGCAAATAACAAAATTCAGCAAACACTAGCTTCAGTTCTGAAGAGCAGAGTTTAAACTGCCAGTTCAGTTAAATATTCCTTCAACACAGTTTAAATCAAATTAAATACTGTAAGTGCAGATAAAGGTACTTAAATTCTCTTATACGTCCAGTTGAATATAACCAAGTTCTTAGCCGGCCAAAGCTGAGGTTTTTAAGCAGAAAATATTTTACACTGTACCACTTAAATAGGCAAGGACAGGAAATCAAAGAATGTGGCTACCCCCACACCTGTAATTACTAGCAAATAACAAAATTCAGCAAACACTAGCTTCAGTTCTGAAGAGCAGAGTTTAAACTGCCAGTTCAGTTAAATATTCCTTCAACACAGTTTAAATCAAATTAAATACTGTATTTTTTAAAAAGTGCAGATAAAGGTACTTAAATTCTCTTATACGTCCAGTTGAATATAACCAAGTTCTTAGCCGGCCAAAGCTGAATTTTTAAGCAGAAAATATTTTACACTGTACCAGTTAAATAGACAAGGACAGGAAATCAAAGAATATGGCTACCCCCACACCTGTAATTACTAGCAAATAACAAAATTCAGCAAACACTAGCTTCAGTTCTGAAGAGAAGAGTTTAAACTGCCAGTTCAGTTAAATATTCCTTCAACACAGTTTAAATCAAATTAAATACTGTATTTTTTTTAAAAAAAGTGCAGATAAAGGTACTTAAATTCTCTTATACGTCCAGTTGAATATAACCAAGTTCTTAGCCAGCCAAAGCTGAGGTTTTTAAGCAGAAAATATTTTACACCGTACCATTTAAATAGGCAAGGACAGGAAATCAAAGAATGTGGCTACCCCCACACCTGTAATTACTAGGAAATAACAAAATTCAGCAAACACTAGCTTCAGTTCTGAAGAGCAGAGTTTAAACTGCCAGTTCAGTTAAATATTCCTTCAACACAGTTTAAATCAAATTAAATGCTGTATTTTTTTTTTTAAAAAGTGCAGATAAAGGTACTAAATTCTCTTATACGTCCAGTTGAATATAACCAAGTTCTTAGCCACATCCAATTGGTGAAATCTATACTCTGCTTTATTGGTGTGACTGCGGAACAATACTGGCAATTCGATAGTTTGATTCAAGTGAAAGTGGGAGCAGACCTTGGGGATAAAGGAAGGATTCATCCGGAGAGAGACCCTATGTTTGTGAAAAATTAAGTATGGAGGTTTAACTGATAGGGCTTGCAGTTCAGAAACTCATCTGGCTGAAGTTATCGCCACCAGAAAAAGAGTCTTCCATGATAGAAATTTTAATTGACAGCTATGGGCTGGTTCAAAAGGTGGCAAAGTAAGTTTAGAAAGGACTAGATTTAGATCCCAGGGAGGAATGGGATCTTGAATGGGAGGTCTTAACATCATAGAACCTTTGAGAAAGGTCTTGCAAAGTTTGTGGGACATAAGGTTAGAATCGTTAATTCCCACATGAAAATTAGATATTGCTGCTAGCTGAACTCTGAGTGTAGCAGCTGCTGATCCCTGGTGAAAATGTTCTGACAGGAACTCTAAGACAATAGGAATGGGAGCTGTAAATGGATTAACCTTTCTGTTATCTGCCCAAATAGAAAATCTCTTCCATTTACTGTTGTACAATTTTCTAGTCGAGGGTTTATGAGAAGAGTTAATGATATGTGTTACAGCTGGAGACAGATTGTGAAGCCTGACTAATGATGGAACTGGAGCAGCCATGCTGTCAGTTTGAGAGTGTGGAGACAGGGATGAAGAGAACCTGACATGTGTGCCAAGAGGTCTGGTACTGGGTCCAGAGTCCATGGATAGTCTAACAGGTGAGGTCCGAGGAAGGGGAACCAAATCTGACGAGGCCAGTAAGGAGTGATGAGGATCATCTTGCTTCCCAACAACATCGCTTTCTGTATAACCTTGGGAATGAGTGAAAAAGGAGGAAATGCATAAAGAAGTCCCGGGGGCCAATCGTGGACGAGTGCATCTCTCGGAGATTCTCCTGGAGGGGGAATGAGGGAGTAAAAGGTGCTGCATTTGGCATTGATGGGGCTGGCAAAGAGATCGCAGCAGGGTTGTCCCCATTTGTGGAAGATCTGTCGGGCTACTTTCTGGTTCAAAGACCATTCATGAGGTAACAAAATTGCCCTGCTTAGCTGGTCTGCTATCATTTTGGATGTCCCCGGGATGTGCGATGCGATGAAAAAGCGTTGGGAAGAAATCGCCCAGTTCCAAACTCGCAGGGCCTTTTGGCATAAGGGGTAATATCTGGTTCCTCCTTGCTTGTTTAGATACCATATCACCGACATGCTGTCTGTCTGGATAGCTATTATCCCTAGACAGAAAATCATGAAGCGCTTGCAATGCTAGAAGCACCGCTCTCATCTCTAGGACATTGCTATGCAGATGGGCCTTGTGATCTTGCCATGTGCCTTGGACAGTCCTGCCTAGATAATGCCCCCCCCCACCCTATCTGAGAGGCATCCATGGTCACAGTGGCAACAGTTGGTGCGGTACAAAGGGACTCCCTGTGGTAAGGTGACCTGGCTAAATCCACCAACGGAGATCCTTTTTGCAAGAATCTGTGATTAGTATCTGGTGATGCAGGGGCAACTGCTGAAAAGACCACTGGGATGAAAGGAGCCTTTGGAGTATTGTCATATGTAGTCTTCCTAAGGGTACCAATGTTATAGTCGACATCATTGTTCCAAAAAGTTGTAACACCACCTTTGCTTTGACTCTTCAAAGGGGAAGTAACCTGTAAATCTGCTTGTGAAAGATTTTGTATTCTGTCTTTTGGTAGTCTGGCTGTCATAGAGACCGTGTCTATGTTTGCTCCTATAAAGGTTATAGATTGCGTGGGCAAAGTTAAGGATTTTTCCCAATTTATAAAGATTCCCAACTGGGAACAGAGCTTGATTGTGAAGTTTCTGGATTGAACTAGAAGATGCCTGGTGGTGGTGGTCAGGAGCCAATCGTCGAGGTATGGAAAAACTTGGATTCCCTGACACCTCACATGGGCTGTCACTACTGCCATGCATTAGGTGAACACCCGGGGGGCTGTGGTGAGACCAAAACACAGTGCCTGAAACTGGTAATGATTGGCTCCCAGTCAGAAGCGTAGAAAACTCCTTGATGCTTTGTCCATCTTGATGTGGTAGTAGGCATCTTGAAGATCTATTGAGCACATCCAATTTTCTTTTTCTAACAGAGGGAATATGGATTGTAGAGTGACCATTTGGAACTTGGACTTCTTTACATACTTTTTTAACCTGCTGAGGTCTAAAATGGGTCTCCTGTCTCCTGTTCTTTTTGGAACTAAAAAGAAGCTGGAGTATGTTCCTAATCCTGTCTGGTCTGCCGGGACCTTTTGGATGACTCTTTTTAACAGCAGCTTTTCTATCTCTATAGCTGCTTGATCCCTGTGATTGGGTGGTACATATAGGATCCTTTTGGGAGGGTGTGGTGGAAGGGAAAAGGGTATAGAGTAACCTCTGGTGATAATGTCTTGTACCCACTTGTCTCAGGTGATATTTAGCCAGGCTTCTGGGTACAAAGACAGGCTACCCCTGACTGGCTCCAGAGATGCACATTCAGGTTCCACATCAGGAACGCTGATAGGGACGGTCACGAAAGAAATCGCGACCTCCCTGATTTTGTGGATCTCCCCTGCCTCTAGGGTGACGTCTACCATTTGTTCCTCCCCCTCTGCCTCTGAAGGAGGAATCACCCTGTATATCCTGGAAAGATCTCTCTGATTTCTTGAACCACATTTTACCACTCTTCTGACCTTTAGGGTAAGGTCTAGAAGGGACGGTAAAATGGCCTCCCATGGCAGAGAGTCTTTCCTTCTTGTTCACACCTGGTGAGGGTATCTTTCACCTTGGGTCCAAAAAGAGAGGATCCATCAATGGGAGCATTGGTGAATGTAGACTTGAAAGGTTCAGCAAAATTGCATAGATGCATCCAGGAGTGTTTCCTTAAGGAGACTCCTGAACCCACCACCCTACTCACACCTTCAGCTGTGTATGAGATCACCCTCATGGAGGAGTTATCAATGGATGTTAAGGTAGCCAACTGAGTAGATACTGTAGATAGGACACCTTCAGTAGAGGTACCTTGAAGAGTATCTCCTAACTCCTTCAGGAGATCTCTCTGAAGTCTCGTGAAGTGTGATAGATAATTCAGTGATCGGAGTGTAAAAGCCGCTGAAGAGAAGATACGCATCCCATATCTATCCATCGTTCGGGATTCTTTATTGGGCAGATGGATAGAAGAAGAAGTCTCTGCTAGCTCCTTCTTAGTAGCTGCCGCCACCATGATGGCATCTACAGGTAAGCCCTTGGATAAAAATTCTTTGTCTTTAAGGGCAGAAAGAAACTTGTTCGGCCTCCTGGGGACTGGTTCCATGGCATCAGGAGTCTGCCATGCTTTCTGACTCACAAGATCCAGTAACTCGTAAAATGGGGGAGACACCCATGAAGCTGAGGGTTGAGACCCGAAATCCTTCAGGTACACTGACTCCTCATCAGACGGGGTAACAGTGGGCCAGCTGCCTCTCTGCCTGAGGATCTCCAGGATGTCTGCAAAGGAGACATCTTCAGAGGACGACTTAGGGGACACCTCTGACTCATTGAGGTCAGTGTCAGATGTGACAGATTCATCAGGGGAGTCTACATGCTTCCTCTTACATGATTTCTTCCATGGGGGCTCCACAGTGAGGTTCTCTTGGGAGGCATTGGAAGATTGGGGGCCACCCGAGTGGGGGTCCTGGGGCTTTGAGTATCTGCCATCCGGGGGAAGAGAAGATGCTGAGACTGTAGCCAGTGCTTGAGGGAGTATAGCATTGGTACTTCTATATGGGGCGGATGAGCTATCCAGCATGCTCCTCATCTTCTCGAAGACAGATTCCTCTGGCTTCGAAAGACACCTTGGTTCTGAAGAAACCAAAGGTGCCAAAGGCTCCAGAAGGATCGACTCCGAGAACGATGTAGGGTCTTAGCTCACTCGGGCCAACGCACCAAAAGGAAGACTTGGCACTGAAGAGGTTCGATTCCAAGTGTCCCCATCGGGGCCAACCAAGGAGCTTCGGACCCTAGACACTTCAGATGGCGCCGAGAGTGTCAGAGCGGAACTCGGCTCCGAGACAACCACCCGAGGTGCTGGAACTGAAGACTCCACTGTAGACGGTGCCAGCAATATCAGCTCCGAAGGCTCAATCTGGGTTGGAGGATGAATGAAAGCAGGATAGGTAGAAGGAGTTGGCTCTGAGACCAAGTGGGTTGGAGCTGATAAAAATTTTGGCAAGGCCGACGACTTGAGGAGTCTGAGCACCACTCTCATGATATCTTCTTCAGATAGACTCCTGGAGGACAGTGTGGGTGACCTTCTTCTCTGTAATATTGGTGATTTAAGGGTAGGGGAGACCGGTGGAATATCCGCTGACTGGCTCCGAAGAGGGCTGCTAGTGATTGGCACCGAAACACTTGCTACAGATACTGCAGGTTCTATGTCCAAAATCTCAATCGGCCTTGAAGACTCTGGAGCCGAATAGAAAGATACCAACTCCGCTTTTTGTAACTTCTGTGGTGGTTCAGAGGCAGAAGTTGGAGCCCAAGGAGGCAGTTTTGAAGTTTTACCCTTATCCTTCCTGGAAGACTGCGACTTAGGAGAGGAAGAAGAACTGGCTAGGTCTTCTTTGAAGGAAGGTTTCAACAGACCTTTTAAAATAAGTTTATTCTTCCATTCTTGGAGCACTCTAGGGCTAAAAGAATGGCAGAAAAGGCAAGTTTCTTGCAGATGTATGGCCCCTAAGCAATATACACAAACTCTATGTCCATCAGTGATGGACATTTTTTGTGAACACTTAATTCACTTCTTAAAGCCTGAAGGTTTGTGTTCCTTAGATTCCTTAGACATATTGACAGCAAAGGAAGGCAACACACTTACACAACAAGAGAGGAACTAGATCATCTAACTTAAACAGATCTAGCTCTATCACATTCTAAGAAAAAAGGGGGGAAGAGCTAGGTCCTCTAACTTAAATGGACCTAGTGTAAACAAAAAGGAATGAAACTAGAACCTCTAACTGAAACGGTCTAGTAAAAACCAAAAAACACACAAGGGGTACCACATGCGAACAAGCAAAAGGCCAGAAAATACAATATCCGATAACCAAGTCAAATCTGGTCAAAGTCACAAATCAGAAGTCACAAAAAATGACTGTCAGTAATGAGCTATAATAGAAAAACTCTCTATAAGCAATAAATTCCTAAAAAAGAAGTAATAGTAGTAAAAAAGGTATCACAGCCACGGTCAACAAAGAAAGCTTCCGACTGAAGACGTGGCAAACAAGATCTGGGGAGTGTGCTCATACACCATGGAATACCTCCTAGCCACGAGCCAGTCAGAAGTTTTCAGACTTTCTAAAAGTGGCCGAGTCGGAGCCAAGGATCGGCTCCAAACCCACACGTAATAATGGAGGCGAGATAGAACTACATAACATCAAAAGTTCTATAAGAAGTGACATAGGCTCAAATGGAGAATACACGAAACAATTGTATAAAGAATTAACCTGCCCAATAGTACATGCATGTAACACAAAAGCTGGAAGTAGACATTTAACAAAAAAGCTGCTGTACCTAAAAGTTGGGAATAATGATTTTTCAAGAATATGATGCTTTCTGTAATATCTTTAAAAGTTAATGGTCTCACAGATAAATACAAAAAAGAAATGGTAGTGAACTATATTAAAAATGTAGAGTGAAAACAGTTATGGTACGGGAGACACACTTGGAAAGAACTGTACATGTGAATTTGATAACGAAGGCTTTTCAAAATATAACTGGGACAGGGGAAGACAGGAGTACTTATAGTAATTGCAAAAGGAGCTAAAAAAGTGATAGAAGAGGATAAAAAAAGACAATAATGGTAGATTTGTAGTACTAAGGGGCTACTGGCAAGGGAGGAGGATTGCATTGGTATTTATTTATATTTCACTGAAAACTGCTATAATGGTGTTTAAGAAAATTCTGGGAAAAATAATCAGCTATCAGCAAGGAATATTACTTATAGATGGTGACTGGACTTTGATTTGCAACAGTGAAGATGCTTCTGGGGGTGAGATAGGAAAATATAACAAAGAAGGATAGATTTTTAAAGAAATTTATGAAAATATTTGGCATGGAAGATGCAAATTCAGTCCTAGGTGTGTGGAGTGAATTTACATATAATTCCCCAAGAAACAAAAACTGGACTCGGCTAGACAGAATTTGCATTTCACAGGAACATGTGCATTTAATTGAAGGTCTTGATATGCACCCAATAACTATTTCAGATCATGAGCCAATGATGACTAAAATAAAAACACATGGTAATGAAATGAAAATGAGACACTGGCACTTTCGCACCTATCTGTTGAAAGAGAGGAATTAAAGGAATGGGTAGTGGAAATTATTCAGGAGCTCTTAGAGATGATAGAAATTTCTTCTGAAAATATAACCAAGTAGTGTGGTAAAATTAAAGTGGAGTTTAAAAATATGGCAGAAATAAAAGAGAGAGAGGTATGGTTAACAAGTACAACGATTATTTAGAGGAGCTGACAAATGTTAAAGTATTGCAAATTAGGGGGAATCTCACAGAACAAGAAGAGGGACAACTGCAGAATGCTAAACAGAAAATAGGAGATTACCTCAACAATATGCATGAGTTGAGAAAGATTGCTATTAAACAACTGTTTTTAATAATAACTGTACAGCACTGAAACTTTTAACACTACGGCTCAGGCAACAGAAGGTGAAAAGGGCTGTCACCAAGCTTAGGGAGCTTATAACAAGGAAGATAATAAGGGATCGTGTAAATGTATTAAAATACTTCAGAAATTCTATGAAAGTCTGTATAAAGCAAAGAAATGTGGAAATCAAGAAAAGGTACAAATAAAACTGTTTATGGAAGAAGTAAATATGCCAAGGTTAGAGGTAGAGGAGGCTCAACTACTAACAGTTTGGGTATCAGGAGATGAGATAAAAATGGGGATGTATAACTAATCTACAGGAAAGTCCCCAGGAACAGAAGGTATTCCTGTGGAAGTCTGGAAGCTAGAAGGGGAAAAACTGATAAAGATCTGGAAGATTTTGTTTAACAGTATTTTAAGAGGAGAAGTACCAACATCGTGCAAGAAAGCAGTGGTAGCTATAATACCTAAAGAGGGTAAAGATCCATCAGATCCAGCTTCATACAGTTCCATTTCAATAATAAACCATAATTATAAAGTGTTTAAGTCTATAATGGCTTAAAGAATGGCAAAACGGATGCCAAAATTGATAGATATGGATCAGTGGGGTTTTGTGGAGGGGAGACAGACATTTGATAACATTAAGAGAACACTGATGATCCAGAGAGGAAGCAGAATGCAATAAAATACCACTGATGCTGATGGGTCTTGATGCAGAGAAAATATCTGACAGAGTAAGTTGGGACTTTATGAACAGAGCAATGGAAGCATTTGAATTCCCTGATAAAATTATAAGGTTGATTAGGAGAATATATGAGGAATCTGAGATGAAAATTAAAGTGGGTAGGGTCCTTTGTGATAATTTCTGTTTCAGCAGAGGAACCAGGCAGGGGTGTTCTCTCTCCCCTTTGTTATTTGCATTATATTTAGAACCATTGGCAAAGAAAATAAGGAACGTATAAATTAAAGGATATACTTCATATGGTAGTCAATAAAGCTGGCTGTATTTGCAGATGATATTATTTTATATCTGACAAAACCAGAAAGTGATATTCCAGTATTGTGGAACATTTTAAGACAGTTTTACATCTTTTGTATCCCGATACAAAATTAATGAAACTAAAATAAAGGCAGTAGCAGTAAATTATGTACCCACACAATAATTGGTTTAGCAATAGCCATATTTATGGGGACATGATAAAATGAAGCATTTCAGAGTATGAATTAAAAATGATTCTGATGTGGCAGCTAAGGATATGTGGGAATTGACTAAATAAAATATAATACAAAAACTAAGAAAATGGAAGCTCTGTTATATGGATAGCGATAATAAGATAGAAGTAATTAAAATGTTTACATCCCTTTAGTCTTATACACAGGTCAGGCATATTTTATCAGACAGAGGAGAAGTTGTGAATAGCAATTAATAAAGAGCTGAAGGATTGTATCTTGGAGGGGAAAATGGCAAGAGTTGAGTGGGATAAGCTTATCCTTCCAACTGAACAAGGTAGACTGGTGTTACCCGATTTGAAGGGATATTTTAGAGCAACACAGTAAAGGCTCCCATACATATCACAAGCAGAAGATTATAATTCAAAGTGGAAAGAGATAACGATACAAGGGGAAGCTTAAGAAACAAGGAGAGACTGGGATTTTGGATGCAGACCTTTAAGGAGAATAACAATAATTATACAGAATATTATATTCATAAAGTCTTCTGATCGGGACTACTGTGATTAGGGTTACAGGCAATAGGAATGAGGTATCTGGAATTTATTGGAGAAAACTGGCAAAGGAACCAAGGTATTGGGACCAAGAAACTAATGAGGGAAAGGTAATAGAATGAGAAGAGGACAATAACTTATTTGTACTGCAGGTTAGAAATTGCCTTCCCTATCAAGGATTAATATCAGTGTATAGGCAAGGAGAAATATATAGGGGTGTCCTAAACGATAGACCAACACTGGTTGAGTTTTTAGTAGAATCTTGAACAGATGTTTCCATTAAGAAAGGAATAATTAGTACAGCATATAAAATATTGCATGATAAATATAAGAATCAATCAGAGGAGGTTAGAAAGGATTGGGAAGAGAGATTGGATAAGTAATTTACAAAGAAGCAATGGGGGGATATATGCATGTCTCCCAAATATGCAACAAAGTCTAGACAATTTAGGATCTTTGCTTGCAAGTGTTTACATAGGTATTTATATACCCCAAGTAGACTCCAGAGAATTTTTCCTCGGGTAGACAGCAAATGTTGGAGATGTGATGGGGAAGAAAGAGGTAACTGGAAACATATTTTCTAGGAGTGTAATGAGTTGGTAAGCTTTAAAGATTCCCTGCAGACTGTTTTGTTGGTGATACCAGGTGAGCAAATTGGTGTAACTAAGGAAATGATTTTTGAGCTATGAAACAGAATCAGAATTGCCTACATATAGTAAGGCCTGGCTGAGTCTAATTATGGTGGCTGCCAGAAAAGCAATTACTACAAAATGGAAATCAAGGTCTAAACTGACTTTGCTAGAAGTAGCAAAGATAACAGCAGAGATGGAACAACTGGAATTGGGATCTTTAGAAAATGGTAGGAGCAAATTGCATAGGAAAAAATGGGAATTGTGTGATCAATACATGCATAGGAGGACCAAGATTAAAAAAAAAGGCAGGATTTGAATGAGCTATATAATATTTGACTGACACCGACTGGATATATTTTAAGTGATGTATAATACTTGCAGCTACAATTGTGTCACCATGGTTTGTAATGTATAATGTTTGCAACTGAAATTGTGCCTGTATGGTTTATTTTAGTTTATATAAATGTAAGATTGCCTAAGGCATACATGCTAATTTAATAAATATGTTTCTTGCTTAAAAAATTCTCTTCACATAATTTCTCCCATAGTTTCTTCACCCTCTTACATTTCAAAAAAGAAACATGTTCTGTGGTTTCTTCTTCACCACAATATAAATATATTCTATCACTTTTCCTTTTATAGGGCATATTTCCTTTTACTGGCAACTTATTTATTCCTAATCTCCATAAAAATGTTGACATTCTACTTTATTACTACACCATTTGTTTTTTTTTTTTTTTTTGTTTTTTTGTTTTTTTTTACAGCTTTAATATTTTTGGGTCTATATCATATGAGCGAATCACACAAATTGCGAACACTCATAATATCGAACGTACCAAACCAGGAACTTCCTATTGTGGGGGCCTGTGCCCCCCACACCCCCCACTAAATATATATTCCAACTCCGAGATCGCACTACAGTAAGGAAAGGGCAAATATCCCATTCTTCACTGTACCACAATCTCAGAAAAAGCACTTTGAGGTCCGGTACGTTCAATATTATGAGCGTTCGCAATTTGTGCGATTCGCTCATATGATATAGACTCAGTATTTTCATCTGGTAAATTTTCCCATGGGTTGACACAATAATATTGTACCATTGTGTTTTTATACCATGTTTTTTGATTTTCTTCTCTTCTGTCAATCTTTATTTTCAACATATTTATCTTTCCTTGAAAATGTTCTATTTCTTCATTAAAACATAATTTTTTTCTTTGATTTATTTTTATTTCCCCAAATTTTTCATACTTATATTTAAATAATCTTATTACTAGTTTCTCATTTTTCTCATTTACCCATTTCAGTACTTTATACAAATTTAATGATACTGCAAATACCACTAGATTTAATAATCCTAATCATCCATTTTCTTTATTCATATATAATATTCCTCTATTTACTGAATTTAATCTAGAACCCCATATAAATGCAAAAATCACTTCTAATAATTGTTTCTCATATATTCTCAGAATCTTAAATACACTTGACAAATACACACTTTTCCCATTAATAATGAATTTATCATACTCACCTTTTTCTTATAAGATAATCTTTATATTTGCCATAAAAAATTCCTTTAATTATTTTTAATAATTTTTCTCATAGTGTTCTACTTACTTTTTTACCAAAATGTATTCCCAACATTGACATTTCTTTCATTGTAAATTGTATATACTCAGTTTTGCTATATCTCCTTGTCCTTTGTTTTTATGTTTATTTAATGACATAGTTATTTTTTAAACATTCAACTATGCAAAATATAATTTCTTTCATCCCTACACTGTTTAGATATTATAATAATATCATCTGCATATGTCATTAAAACTGGAATCTCTACACCTGTTTGCGTTGCATAATTTGAATTCTTCATTTTAAAATTCACCTCACTTACTACCATATTCATGACTAAAACAAATAAAATATAACTTGCATGCCATCTTTATCTTACAGCATTACTCATTTCTGATGCTTTACTTAACTAACCAGTTACCAAAATTCTTATTCTATTGTTACTGTACACTGTCATACAGACTTTCATAATTTTATTACATATCTTCATTAATTTCCATAATGTTTCATGTTCTATAGTATCAAAATCTTTATTAATGTCACCTACCATATGTTTTACATCCTTTCTTCGATTAGAATATCATCCATGATTTCTGTTACTATCATTAGTAGTTATTAATATTCTTTCCCTTTCATACTATATGTACATTCTTCCAATATAGTTTCCACCTTTTTTTCCATTCTTTTCTGTATTTTTATCATACATGTCTTGTAATCTGTTTATTTATTACTTTTGGTCTCCAATTCTATGTAGCTTCCTTTTTTCCATATAAATTTTAATGTTCCACTATACAATTCTTTGTAACCAAAACCTTAATTTAATCAGTTATTCAATATATGTAACAAAATATTCTTTTTGCCATTGTTTTAAATTTGTATACATTTCATATATGATTCCATCCAGACCTGCTGCTAAATCTGTATTTACCTGTTAAAGCACTTTATCCAATTCCTACAAAGTAGTATCTTTTTCAGCTTCCTTATTTACTTGTTCTGAGGATTTTTTACTTTCCATATTACATTAAATTCTTTCTGTTTTTCTTTAAACATTTCTTGCACATAATGAACTACAATTTCTATGGTCTGTGATTGTTTTCCTTTTACCTCTCCCATTTTATTTTTTCATTTCTCTTATTACACTACTATCCTCTTTCACGGTTTTATTCAAATATACTGATACTTCTTCCCCTTTTCCTTGTAGTAAATACCTTTATTTATTTAATATTTCTTTAATTTTTTCATTGTTTATTTTATATACTTCTTTGTTATAATACCCTCTCTCATTCCTTTCTAAGTTTCAAAATCATGTTTTTATATTTTTACATATCTTTCTTTTTCCACCTTTCTTATCTTTATTCTTCCATTTTAATAAACTTCTTTTATATTTTCCTTTAAAAGTAATCCACCATTCCTACCAATTAACATAAATTGTCCTCTTTGTAATATGATCTCTCCATAACTGTATAATTATTTTTTTTCCTCTTTCATTCAGTTATTTTTCATTTATTCTTTTTAGTCTCTTTTTAATTCTAATAAATTCATTTTCATTTACTTCCATCCATATTGCTAAATGATCTGTAAATCTTGTTACAACAGCTTTTTCTTCAGAAATACTTATTCTTTCAGATATTATAAAATAATCAATCTCAGATTTAAGAATACCTCTTCTATATGTCCACAGTTTTCTATTTCATATAGCCAATTTGCCTCATTTCTCTCATTTTTCTTATATCTTTTCTTTTTACTCTTTAAATCACAGTTAAAATCTCCTGTTATTATATCCATAGTCACTACTACATAATTTAAAATCTATTGAAATAAATGTTCCCTTTTTTCAAGTAATATAAGCATATAAAACTAGAATTATGTATACTTTTTCTTGCAATCTTAAATCTACAATAGTTAGTCTTCCCATTCTTACTAATGTTACATCTAATATCGTCACTACTCTCCTACATAATACTGCTTCCTGAACAAAGGTAATTTCACAAATTCCATATTATCCCTCCATGTCCTATTTTTTCTGTTTGTAATCTTTCTTCATTTGTTAAACATCTTATATCTTCCAAAACAATTTTATTTACATCACATTTATTACACCATTCTTAAATATCCACCCTTCTTAATATATGTTTCATACTGTTTACATTTACCAGCAGATTTATTAAATTACTTTCTGTTTTCCTTAATGTAAAGGACATCATCCTAAGTTTGCATTTTACTTATCACTCATTTTCCTTTCTTTTCTTTTAAATGTATGCCTTTCATTTTCCTTTTTCTTTTATTCTTCTCTCAGTAGACTTTTTTCCTTTTACCACTTTACAACTTACATCTTCACTGACTTCAGAATATTTTATATTTCCTCCTCATCCTCTTTTCCTTTATTACTGTCATCTTTTTTAAGTTTTCCTCTATTCCTATTTACAATTATTTTCCATTTTGTTCTTTATCTTTATCTATTTTTTCATTATATTTTCTTTATAATCTATCCATAGGTGTTTGGTTTGTTTACATTTATAACATTCAAGTTTACATTTCTTTGCATCATGGCCTATTTTCCCACATATATAGCATTTCTTTTTATCACAATTATTTGCAAAATGTCATTCTTCCTACAAAAATAACAAGTTCTTGGTTACCCCCAATATTTTATCACACCCTTATTTCCTTCAACATTTATAGTACCTGGAGTATGCAGAACTGTTTCCATGTTCATTTTCAAAACAACATTGCAGTCCCATCCCCCAATCTATAAACCCCTGTTATCAGAAACTTTTGAAATGTCCATTACTTCTTTACATATATTTTTTAAACGTCCTTTCAAAGTCTCTCTTTCCACCTTTATTGAAAACTGTATATGTGTTTTCTTTTATGTCTCTCAAAAAAATATTTTACCATATAACTGTTCCATGGATTTTCATTCTGTTTCTTGTCATATTGACATAATAACTTTTCCATACCCTGAGCAGTCTCAAAAAAGTCACAAAATGTCTCTATCAAAATAATAGCTCTTAACTCTAGTATTTTCATACCTAAAGTATTACAGTGTCCTGTACCTCGTATCTATTTAGTTCCATATTTTCTTTACTTCATATTCTCACCATAAATTTTCTTTTCATGCTATCCTCTTTTTTTCTGCTCTCCACAGCTGTTTGCAACTATCACTTGCATATGTTTTTTTCTTTTTCAAGTACTGTCCTCTTTTAAAAGTACCTATGAATCTTCTTCCTCCATTTTTTCCATTATCTCTCCCCACAAAATGTCATTTTCTAGTTCGCTCTAGTTGATCACATCATTCAGTACATCATCTCACAACCCTCCCAACTGAAGAGTTGTAACAATATACTCCTTCCTTGCCATCTCCACCAACTTGATGAAAAAATCTTTTTGAAAAAACACTTCAGAATCCTCCACGCCCATTTTCCTTTGAGATGGCATTTGCCTCTGCCCCTTCCATTGCTTTGTCTATGTAAGCACCATTCTTCCAGCCACCACTGCACTTGGAATGAGATGAGTACACATACTCATGCTGTATGTGCTGCAGATAGGGGATGTTCCCCAGTGTCCTCTCCAAATTTCCCCTAGTCAGTATAAAAAAAAAAATATCCAAGACTGCCACTGAGAAGCAAGCATAAGAAAACTTTAATAAATAACAGAAACACACACGTGCTTTTGCACAAGAATATGTGCTTTTACAAATACTGTAAATACTTCTAAATAAATGTGACAAACTGCCTTTAAGAATATAAATTTGTTATAAGTGCAGAGGATTAAGTCTAAATGCCTACAATGGCAATGTTTGACGTTTGAAGCATATTTAAACCCGTGAGGTTTATGCATTTTAAATATCCCAACCCGTGGCAATACCCATCCTGAATTTCTTACAAATTTGGCAACAGCTCAGTCTTCACCTTAGTGAGGATTACATGAGACAAATGAACAGCTATTTTGCCTCCATTGAAGATGAATGGAGCAAATTAAAATCTTAGATAATGATTTTAAAGCACACCTCACTTTTGACCTAGTATCGTACAAATATGCTGACACTCTGAATAATGTTGCAGTCTTTGAGTGTCACCTCAAAGCCACCAAAACTACAGTTTTGTACCTACCATAAATGTAGATGTTCGAGTGTAGACACTGCTGCAGTCATTACACTTGGGTTATCCTGCCGTCAGGCGGTCCAGCAGTCGACCAGAGTTCCAAAGTCTTGGTCTGGCGTCGGTTGCTGTCACCTCCTTCCTGACGTCAGTGCGACAGGGGTATATAAGATGCAGCCGATGCAATTTTCTTCAGTTTTTCTTGTCCCAGATGTCTGGTGCTTCTAAATATGTAGGCAATTCCAATTGCTAATAAAACATACATAAGAAAAGCAGAAAACAACTTACAGCTACCAGCAAATACTCCCCATATATAGTAAGTGTAGAAGACATAGGTACGTACCAGCCAGTAAGAGGGGAAGGAGGGAGGGTAACCTGGACTGCAGCAGTGTCTACACTCAAACATCTACATTTATGGTAAGTACAAAACTGTACTATGTTCATCGTGTTACACTGCTGCAGTCATTACACTTGGGTAAAATCCCAAATCTGAGGAAG
This sequence comes from Protopterus annectens, assembly GCF_019279795.1. Lineage (NCBI taxonomy): Eukaryota > Metazoa > Chordata > Ceratodontiformes > Protopteridae > Protopterus > Protopterus annectens. Next base: position 98,736,576 of record NC_056750.1, on the reverse strand, counting down.
GGTGGCTGGTCCTATAAGGCATTAGGGGTGGCTATAAGGCCCTGCAGCACTGCAGTGGCGAAGCCAGCTCTGGATTTAGAGTATAGAGGCAAATGGTAATGCTTGCTGAAGATGTGTACAGAACTCCAAGTTGCTGCTTCCAAAATATCCTTGGTAGGTACTCCCCTGAGGTAGGCAGTTGAAGTGGCTGTTGCCCTGGTGGAGTGAGATCTAATGCTGCTAGGTACAGATTTTCCATGGTATGTGTAGCAGAAATGTATGCAATGTCCTATCCATTTTGAAATATTCTGTTTTGAAATGGCTTTTTCCTGTGCTCCTGCAGCATATGCTACCAATAATTGCTCAGATTTTCTGAAAGCTTTGGTTTTGTCCAAGTAGAAGCATAACTGCCTGTGAATGTCCAAAGAGTGCAGCAGTCTCTCCCCTTTATTCTGTGGTTTAGCATAAAAAGTTGGCAGGTGAATAGTTTGGTTTAGAGCCACACTGGATACCACCTTTGGCATAAAAGTAGGATTAGTTCGTAAAGACACCCTGTCCTGGTAGAAAATGAGGAATGGTTCCACTGCCATTAGTGCCTGTAATTCTGAAACTCTTTGTGCTGATGTTATTGCCAGGAGCAGAGCAGTTTTCCAAGAGATATATTTTAATTCTGTGTTGGCTGACTCAAAAGGAGGTAAAGTTAGCTTCTCCAAAACAAAGTTGAGGTCCCAAGTTGGAGTAGGTGCTCTACGGGGCGGTCTTATGTTTTTAGCCCCTCTGAGGTACTGTTTTAACAGAGGATTAGAGAAAATTGGTGGATCCATGTTGTAATGAGCAGAAATGGCAGAGGCGTGGATCTTGATGGATGAGAAGGAGATTCCTTTGTCCAGCATCTCAGTTAAGTATTGTAATATCTGAGGAATGTTTGGGACAAGAGGGTCAAGGCTGTGAGCTTGGTTCCAGGCACAGAATCTCTTCCATTTATCCGAATAGGCTTTCCTGGTACTAGGCCTTCTGGCCTCCAGAATGACATCCATAACAGCTTTGGAGAAAGGCATTGCTTGCTTGACTAAGGAATCTTCCATGCAGCTAGGTTTAAGATCCTTAGCTGGCTGTGTAGTATTTGTTTGTTGTGCTGAGTCAGCAGATGTGGGATTTGAGGCAAAATCCAGGGTGGTTCTTGTGCTTAGCTCCTTAAGATTGGGTACCAGTGCTGGTGTGGCCAGTCTGGTGCAATCAGGATCATCTTTGGCTCTTCCTGCCTGGCTTTTATGAGTACCTTTGGCAGGAGAGGCAGTGGTGGGAAAGCGTATACTTGTAGGTTCTTCCAGCTGAATGAGAGGGCATCCACTTTCCATGCTTGTGGATGGTAACTCCTTGTGCAGAATTTTTGTAGCTGGCAGTTTATTGGGGATACAAACAGATCTATGTCCGGTCTCCACCATTTCTGTGTTATCATTCTGAATATTTGTGGATTCAACTCCCATTCGTGGGGATCCATGATGTTTCTGCTTGTCGTCTGCCAGTGTGTTTTTCTCTCCTGGCAGAAATTGCACTTGCAGATGAACTTGAAGTTTTATAGCTGTGTTCCATAAGGTCATAGCTTGTCTGCATAGGGGGTAGGAGTGAGTGCCCCCTTGCTTGTTTATGTACCACATAACTGTGGTGTTGTCTGTCTTTAGTAGTAGTTGTCCTGGATGGAGCAGGTCCTTGAAAGCTATAATCACATTTTGTACAGCTAGCATTTCTTTTTGATTGATGTGATGATGCCTTTGTTCTGCGGTCTACGTGCCCTGAATACATTTGCCTGCCATGTGTGCTCCCCAGGCGTAATCCGATGCATCTGTTGTCAGTGTTTGCCTGGCTGTGGGTTGTGTAAAAGGCTGTCCCTTGTTGAGGTGACAAGCTTGAGCCCACCACTGAAACTCCTGTTGAAGGCAAGGGATTAGTGGTATAACTGTTTCCAAACTTTGACAGTGTTGAGACCATACATTCTTTATGTACCATTGTAGTTTCCTCATATGCAGTCTGGCATATGGAATTAGTAGTATGCAGGATGCCATGTAACCCAAGGCCTGTAGAATTTTTCTTGCAGGGAGCTGGGTCTTTGTTGCCATCAATTGAAAGTACTGTGTCAGTTGTCCTTGTTTGTCTGGTGTGAGATAAGCCATCTGGGCCATTGTGTTCAAGCTGGCACCCAGGAATATAATCTCTTGTGAGGGGCACTAGTTTTGATTTCTTTTCATTTACTGTGTACCCCAGGCAATGTAATAACTTTTTTACAAATGCCAGATGCTTTAGAAGAATGTCCTTGCTCTCTGCTTGAATCAGGCAGTTGTACAGGTACGGATAAATTTGAATTCCTTTCTGTCTGCAAAATGCAATTACTGGTGCCAGGCACTTTGTGAAGACCCTGGGCACAGTAGGTAAGCCAAAGGGCAGTGCAGAGAATTGGTAGTGCATTGAACCAGCTATGAATCTGAGGTATCTTCTGCAGTTTTGTCTGATAGGGACATGCAGGTATGCCTCTTTGAGGTCCAAAGTCACAAGCCAAGCTTTCTTGCCCAGCATGGGAAGAAGCTGCTGTAATGTCAACATTTTGAATTTCGGAACATCCAGGTAATTGTTTAGAGATGAAAGATACAGAATGGGCCTCCAGGCTTTGTCCTTTCTGGGTACCAGAAAGAGTCTTGAGTAAAATCCTTGTCCTCGCTCCTGTGATGGTACCTTTTGAATAGCTCTCATATCCATGAGTGCTGTAATTTGTTTTTGAGCCTCTGCCCATTGATTTGGTAGCAGATTTGGCATTCCTTTTAACCCTGGCAGAGTGTGAAAGTGGAACCTGTAACCTTGAAATACAATGTTGAGAACCCATTTGTCTTTGGTGATCATTTGCCAATTGTGGTAGAAGAGTGCCAGTTTTTCTCCCAAGGGGGCTGCCAAGAAGGATTTGTTTGGCAGCTGTAGTGGGAAGTCATTGGAGCTGCTTTTTATATGGTTGTGGCCTGTCTTCCCCTTCTTTCTGGCCTGATGCAACCCATTGTCGAGGCCTATAAGGACCTTGTGTTTGACCTCTACCTCTTGGACGTCTGTATCTTCCCCTTTGAGGTCTGTCTGTAATTGGAAAGGACCAATTCTTAGTTGGCCAGTTTCTGCTAAATCTAGGAGGCTGAACCTGTAAGAAATCCTTCACCGTTTGCATAGATTTTGCCTTATCCTCCATTTTCTTTAATACCTCTTCTGCATCAACTCCAAATAACACATCCTGCTGCAAAGGTGCATCCAATAGTTTTGCTTTAACATGATCTGGTAATGTATGTTCTTTTAACCAAACATGTCTTCTAATGACAGAGCCTGTAACTGCTGCTCTGCAGGAGGCCTCTAGAGAATCAAAACCACATTGCAAAGTATGCTTTCCCACTTGTTCAGCTGCATGCAATAAATCCTGCATTTCTTTAAAATTAGGAGGATCTGATTCTGGAAGCATTTTTTGTTTTAACTGAGACAGTAAAAATTGCTGATATTTTAGCATGTGAAACTGGCAATTTAAGGCTCTCATTGCTAAAGTTGCAGACGTATATACTTTCTTTCCCCATCTGTCTAATGCTCTGGAATCTCTGTCAGAGGGAACTGGATTCTTGGCTGATGAGGCCTTAACTCCTTTGGGTACCTGAGAAATAGTTTCAGGGTCAGCGACAGGGTTTTTATACAGAAATTTATGTGAGTCAGGGACTCTGTAGTATCTGTCAGGTTTAACAGGGGCTGGAGGTAAGGAATCAGGATTTAAGCTGGATTCAGTATACACATCATCCACAATATCTAACACAGGCAGAATAGCAAGGGGTCTGTGTTGAGGTAATAAAAGGAAGTCTCTGAGCCTTTTCTTGGATTCTGAGTAATCCTGGCCTTCCCAGTGGAAATGCTCCCTCATGGTATGTAGGGTTTCCCCAAAGGAGTAGTCCTCAGGTAGTGAGGCTGATGGAATTGATTCCTCAGCATCAGAATCCTCATAAGGGGGTAAAGAGTCTCCTAGGTCTGAGGATGAATCAGAAGAGATGGACACCTGGTCGGATGAGTCATAGTCTGCATCATGTCTAGGCCTTTTATCAGGAGGGGGATGGGACCCCCTGATCAGAGTAATTAGGTCCTCAGCCATTTTGAGCATTTGTTTCTTAGGCAAGGAGACCTGTCCTGGAGAATGATGTATTTGTTTCTTTGACTTTAAAGGAGGCTTAGACTTAGCTGAGGGTTTAATGCTTAACTGAGTAGGTCTGAAGACACCCTCTGTAGCTGTGGGTTGCTCAGCTACTCCGGATCCCTGTGAAAGGTTAGTCTCGGTAGGCTGAAGAGTTTGTGCATCCAAAGGCCCAGCCATCTCCACATGGAAGTCAGAGGTGGCTTGTGGTTCTACAGAAGCGGTCAACAGGAGCTGCGAAGGCACCTCGCTGAAAACCGCAGAACCGGTGACTGGCCTAGAAGAGGCTTTGTCGTCAGTTTTGGGCCTCTGATGCCTATCCTTGTCTTTGCACTTTTTGTGTATTCCGGTCGTCGGAAGTTCTGACGGCATGGTATAATTGAATTTTCTACCAAAATGATGTTGGGCAAAATCAAACCAATGTTTAATAGTGCGCTTGTTAAACCTAGCACAAAACCGACAACCAGTAATGTCGTGGTCAGGGCCTAGGCATGGGATACAATAGGAATGGAAATCCTTATGAGGTATTTGCTTCCCACAAGAAATACAGTTATTAACTTTTACTGACATCGGTGTGAGGCAAGAAAAAGTTTCCCCAATGGGGTACTTAGCTTTGTAGAAGACTTCGGTTCTGGATTCGGAATGAAACTCTCAGGAGACGGCCGACCGGCACTTGCAAACTGCTTTTGCTTCGGGCACCGCGCGGCAAGAAAGACTGAAGAAAATGGCGTCGGCTGCATCTTATATACCCTTGTCGCACTGATGTCAGGGAGGAGGTGACAGCAACCGACGCCGGACCAAGACTTTGGAACTCTGGCTGACTGCGGGACAGCCTGACAGCAGGATTAACCAAGTGTAATGACTGCAGCAGTGTAACACGATGAACATTGACCTAGTATCGTACAAATATGCTGACACTCTGAATAATGTTGCGGTCTTTGAGTGTCACCTCAAAGCCACCAAACAAAGAAAATTGCAAAGGGATAAGAATGATTTGCAGAATAATCAAATTTTTTTCTTGGTCTAAGAAGTCATCGTCAGGCTGGCATGAATCCCAATGTTAATGTGGATAACATCCATTCTACTGCTTCACAGGCTATACAGAGACCATTAGAATTTACCCCAGAAGATCCTCCAACACTTCTTCCAGAGGCAGTGGCTATCCTAAATTAGAGGCAACATTTGGTGAGTCAAGGCAGGTCAAGGAGCCACAGCAGAGGGGGATGACAGTCATCAGATGCAGACGTAGTGTGTTGTTGAAAGACCAGATTTGGTGTACATCTGCTCTACTAGGTTAGATGATCTACAGCTTAAAGTACCTAAAAAGGGTCTGTCATTTACTGCTTCCATGAATAGCGATAATTACTGTAATTATGACAGACCTAAGACTTTTTACTAGAAACACAACTCTGAAACCTATGTTTAAAGACGGTGATAATGTGCAGGCCGGTGGCACTCTTGTCCATCATAATCGTCCACTTGTTGAAGCATATTTAAAAACATGTGAAAATAAGATTTATGAAACCTTTAATTACAGAGGTAAGCACATATATTCTTTTTATAATTTAACTATAAAAGAAAACCATGCTGTGGAATGATTAAAAAGTAATATGTCTATTGAAATCAAAGCTACTGATAAAGGTGGAGCCATTATTGTAATGGGCAGATCCTTTTATTTAGATAAGATGCATGCTTTTTTATTAGATGAAAATACACATCAAAGAGTATATAAGTACAATGTTCATAAAATCGTTTATAAAGTCAAGAACTTGCTATATGACATATTTATGAATGGTCTTTTGAGTTCTGTCCTATTTGATTATTATAATGTTTCTTATCCTTTGGTTTCTACTACTTATGGCCTTCCCAAAATTCATAAATCCTTAGTAGACCCACCAATATGTGTGTGTGTAGAAACAACTGCATCCATTACTTTATAATATTCCTTGGACTCTAAGGGATACTAAACATTTTTATGTAGTTTATATGAATGGTCTCCTAATACGTGTATAAAGGACGATTTATTTTAGTGACTATTGATATTAAATATTTACTTACTGTAATACCCAATTCCTGTGGCATAGAAAATATACAGAACTTTTTGTATCTAGTATTAATGAATATTTTAAGTCAAATATTAAATCTGATGTTATTAGTCTTCATTCATTCATGATGGATGGGTTTTGGTTCCGTCCTTGGAACCAACTTGGATGATATAGCAAGCTCCCGCCACCCAAAAACTCTCGAGGTAGTCTTAGTCATTTATAGCTAAAAATATTTTTCCCTCTGTGTCAATGAATTTTTTGTCCCTTTTCTCTTTCTTTACCATGTTGGCATTTCTTCGTACCATTGCTGGTACAGAACCCTCCCTTCTCTACCTTTGGGTATTTTAAATACCACCATTGGTATTCCTTTCTTTCTTTCCCTTTACTTTTCAGGGAATATTCCTACTACCATAGTTGGTATTAAAAAAAGATCTTCATTTCTTCTATCTGCGTGCGAGTGTATCTCTAGTCCAATAATAGAGTATTTAATTTTGTTTATTGTTGTACAATTACTGTTTAGCTGTATTGTTGATAATGGCTGACAAGAAGGGCACTAGTTTTAAACAGTGTAACAAGTGTAGCAGGAAGATGCCAAATTCCGATGGGCATCTCTCCTGCGTCTATTTCCTAGGAGTACCACATCTGAAGATCTATCCTCTGTGCAAGGTCTGCAAGGGCTTTAGTGCCTGCACCTTAACTGAGCGCAAAAACAAATTAATCTTAAAGGGTCACTTAAAACCCCCTTTCTCAGAGGCTTTACTTGAAGCGGAGGTTTCAACCCCATCTAAAAAAAGGCATGAAGAAGAGGAGCCACTTGGTCCTATCATCTCCTCAGTCCCAGGATCCAAAAACTGCTAAGGCACAAGTTCATATGGAACTGAGAACTAAGCATGCCAAAATGACTATGACACCTACCTCGGCACCAGAGCCTAAAACTCTATCCACGGTGCCTTCCTTGATTACAGAACCAACAACTTCTACTGCTACGGTACCAGAACCTTCCACAGTACCACAGATCCTCTTGACACCAACAATAGATACCCCCATAAAACTGGTCACTTCACACCTAACATCGCAACCTTCTGGTCTCCAGACCACAGTGCCGAAGGTTGAAAAACTGGCCAGGACCCGATATTCTCTGTCCATCAACCCTTTTGTCGGACAACAGCTAAGCCCATTCCTTGATCGACCTGAATCTCCATCAGGTGATGTCAACCCATTCCACCAGAAGTCTTTCGGACCTCGACGTAGTGAGACTTGTGGATCAGCTTCTGGCGGCCAGAGGCATCCCAACTCCATCTAGGACCTCCCTCCCACCTGCAGCCAAAGGTTTTTCTCCACAGACTCCAACCTCCATTCCTCCTTCAACCTCCCTGCAGGTCTTGGAGCCCTCGATGCTGACACCTAACCCAGTGCTAACATCTTTGGCATTGGCAGATCTTAAATTGGTTCTGGAGCCTACCCTGTGGACCACAAATTAGTCAGAGCCGACCCACCCTTGAGACCATGACTGGTCTGTCGGCACTGTGATCCCTAATACGGAGCCGATTTTTTCTATGGCATCGTCTACAGTTACGATTGCTTTGACAGCTCTGAGTCCTCTCATGGCTCCTTCCCTGGAGGTGGGCTCGTCGGAGCAGGGTGTGAACCTGGTTCCAAGGCTGTATTTCTCAGTTCAGGGCTACCATCCCTGTTTGGGCGGGCCTGCCTTCCGGGTTATGAAGAGGGCACTCTCCTCAGCAGGCTCACAGTTGGCTCCCTCGGCACCGGAATGCCATATATACATGTCCTCTGGTTTGCAGCTGCCACAATCCACTACTCTGAGACATCAGGCATGAGAGCTGATTTCACTAGACACAGAACCCAGATCTCTATCGGACCACTCAAAAATTACTCTTACAATAGATTGGTCACATTTCAGCACCCGGAAAAACTATAATAGATACTGGCACTTGAACCCTAACCTATTAGAAAAATCTGATATTAGAAAAGAAATTGACTTCTTACTGGACCAATGCATTTTATCCATTGCAGATAACACCTTTCCGATCGATATAACTTGGGCTACCACCAAAGTATTAATTAGAGGGATGTTAATCAATAAATATGCTTTCTATAAGAAAAATATTTTCACTAAAGAAAAAAGTATCAAGGATGAAATATCTAAACTTGAGCTTAGGTTGCAGCAGGTTTATTCCGTGGAAGTAGAGAACTCCATTAATCAACTACAGGCTAAGTTATTATCTCTACAAGCAGAAAACCTATCATTCCACGAAATAAAAAACCTAGCCAATTACTCACAGTGGGCCCAACTCCCCTCTAGATTCTTGGCAAGGTTGTTGAATCAACATAAACCTAATCCGCATATCTCGGAACTTATTTTTCAGCAAAACAGTTATTCTAACTCACAAGATATAATTAAGGTTTTCGAGAGAATATATGAGGAAGTGTACAACCCTACCCCCAAGACATTCAATGAACAGGAATTACTCCTATTCATCAATGGAGTAAACTTTCCCAGATTAGAGGTACAACAACAAACTTTTTTATCAGCTGAACTTACACAAGTGGACATCAAAACAACAATTAACAACCTCAAAAATAATAAGGTCCTGATGGTTTCTCAGCCGAATTCTACAAATGCTTCAGTTCTAAGATGTCGTTCATACTATATCACCTATATAAACACATAATACAAGAGGGTATTTCTGATCCGCACCTAAATGCATCCAGAACCATATTAATACCTAAACCAAACAAGGACACGACCAACCCTAATAATTATAGGCCCATTTCTATTATTAATTTAGATATGAGAATTATGGCAGCAATATTGGCTAATAGAACTAAGACAATAATTACAAAAATTATTTCCCCAGAACAATCGGGGTTTATCAATCAGAGGCAGACAGTCGATCAGATTCTTACTCTTGAAGCTATGATATCTTTATCCCTAATGAAACAAACACCTATTTACACCTTAGCTATAGATGCTTCTAAAGCATTTGATAGAATCAATAAGACATTTCTGACCTTGATTCTGCAAAAATTAAATTTTCTACACAGTTTATTCACTATATAAACACTTTACACAACAAAGCATATACCACTCTACAAATTAACAAATTTAGCTCCAAAAAAATAAAAATTAACAATGGGATTAGACAGGGCTGTCCCTTATCACCTTTCTTATTCAATCTGTATATTGAGTCCTTATTTTTACTAATAAAACAAAGAACATATCATAATATACCGGTCCTTTTTAACACTGAGATATCACTGTCAGCTTACGGAGATGACTTAAATATATATTATTCTCTTCCCAACACGGATCTTATCAAAATCAATAACTCAATAGAGATATTTTCTAAATTCGCGAACTATAAGGTAAACTTGGATAAGACAACAATATTCCCGATTAATAACTACGCACAATACCCAAATGTAGGTACTATACCTAATATTAAAATCAGTGACCACATACAATACTTAGGAATAGCATTCTATACCGATGCACATAATTAATATCAGGACAATGTTATCAAAACTTGGGACACCATACAAAAAGACTTGGTAAGATGGACAAAATTGAAACTCCCCCTCCTCTCTAGAGTAGCCATCATTAAAATGAATATCCTCCCCAGAATACTTTACATATTTAACTCAACCAATACACTGATTCACAATAAAGTGTTTAATAACATCCAAACAACCCTCTCAAAATTCGTTTGGCATCCAAGACCTACCAGGATAAGCTATCAAAAACTTATATATCCAAAGGGCAAAGGTGGGGTGGGTCTGCCTGACTTTAAACTATACTATGAAATTACCAAAGGTAGCAGACTAATCAATATTGCAAATTACAGGGAACAAACAAATATGTGGTGCCCAACTTGGATGAAACTATATCACAACTATATTAAAACATTACGATTTAATCCCAAGACCCTCCCATTCCTAAAGGGAATGTCTAGAAGAAGATACAAAATACAAAACGACTTATGGGAACAAATTAAAATAACACAAAATCTCTTCAAATCACTAAATCTACTACCTGCATTTTGGACATTCCAACCATTACACCTTAACCCCAATATTCAATTAAATGAAAAGATGATTAACCTGAATTCATACCCACTATTGAAAGAAAAAAAAGTTTTACACATTTATCTCCTTAGGCAGGAATCTGTAGCTAAAATTAGAAACAAACTTAATCTTCCATCTAAATATACAATCATGGTAAGACAACTGAAAGAACTATGCTACAGATTTTGGAGGGATACTGACATCCCAGACCCACATATAGCTACATGTAGAACGCTATGGGATATGATGACAGGGAAAAAAAATGATTTCAAATGCTTATAAATTCATTATCTCACTTAGGCACACTAAATAAGCTATTCACTCCAATTACTGGACAAAACAAGATCCTACAATTACCTCCAATACAGTTGCACAGGCAATTCAGAAATTCTCCAAAGATATTCTCCTTCAGAAGCTCAGATATACTCAACTTATGATCCTAAATAATGCATATTTTACGCCCTCAATATTAAATAAGATGTACAAAGAACTCCCACCTCACTGCCAATTCTGCCCCTCCAAAGAAGCTGATATTATACACATATTTTGGAGTTGTAAATGTACATACAAACTCTGGTGTGCCTTAAGAGCCAAATTAGAGAAAATGGGATATGAAAAATCAACCTTATCTTGGAAATTTGCTCTCCTACACATACCCCCACTAGGAATGAATAATAATCATATGCACATCCTAGTAACAACATTTATGCTAATAAAATATTACATCACCCTAAATTGGAAAGACAGGTCCATAATAACATGGGATGGATTTAAGCAAACAGGTAGGAAACAGCTTTTAGCACATAAATATATATGGTATTCCATGAGGAATAAAAGGACCCAGAAGGACACTTGGAAACTGATATCTGAACACATTCTGTCATGATTGTACTTCATAACTCTGTATGCAACATAGGTTGATATAGATGAGATCTGTATATAGGTTATTTCTGTATATAGGCTCTATATTTTTATGGCTGTGTGTTGAGTGTTATTGTTTATTTTCTGTTAACTTTTTTCCTGTTTTCATTTTGTTTTGATATAACCCTAATAAAAAGAAATTAAAAAAAAAAATATATATATATATATATCTCACCGTCTTTGTAAAACCTTTTTGAAAGGAGTCATGCATATAAAACAACCCTTCAAAGAGCCCATTTAATCTTGGAATTTGATGCTGGTTCTGCAAACTTTGACTCGTCATCCCTTTGAGCCTTCTGCCACTTGCGATATAAAATTCTTGTCTTGGAAGACTTTATTCTTGGTAGCCATAACCTCGCCAAGGAGAATAAAAGAATTGCAGGCCTTGTGCATAAAATGCCCTTACATAGTTTTCCACAAAGAGAGAGTATCTCTTCAGACTAACCCCTCTTTTCTACCCAAAGTTAAATATCAATCAATCTATCGACCTGCCAGTGTTGTTTCCAAACTTTTCTAATAAAGGAGAATACTGTTTACATTTATTAGAAGTACAAAGACAACTACATTTCTACTTAGACAGGACTAAGTCTTTCCGTAAATCTGACCAATTGTTCCTGCCCTTTTCAGAACCCAAATTAGGAAAATCAGTTTCCAAAGATACTTTGGCAAAATGGTTGAGAGACTGCATCTCTTTTGTCTGTCAACAAAACCAGATATTTTTAACTACCAAAATCAAAGCACATTCAACCAGATCATTTGCTATTTTGGTTGCTTTTCATTCAAGAGCTTCTATGAATGACATTTCCACAGCAGTCACTTGAGCTACCCCTCATACCTTTATCACTCATTACAAATTGGATTTGGTCTCCAGGGGGGAGAGCATCCTTTGGCTCAATGGTGTTCAGCAGTATCCTTCTATAGGGCCTCCTGGGGCCAAGATAGTCATGAATGAATGAAGATTAATAATATCAAATAAAGTTGTTATGTTCTTACCATAATGTTCTATCTGTGTTGGTGAGCTTCATTCATTCATGACATCCCACCCACCAGCCCCATCCAAAAGACTCCTGGAGGTTTGAATTTGGTCCTAGTTACATGTTAGGGCATTTGCTCAGACAAAGCCTCCGCTTTATTATTCTTATGGGCAAACTTGATCTGAGAAGGTTAGGAGAGGGGCACTATGGGTAACCTTAGCTCGAGTATTTTTGGCTGGCACAATCATGTTATATCGGCTGAGTCTGTTATGAGGACAGAACCGAAACCCATCCGTCATGAATTAATGAAGATCAACAACACAGATGGAACATTATGGTAAGAACATAACTTCTTTTTTATGTTCCTTGATTGAATTGATTTTAGAAAATGTTTTATATTTGAGATTGAGTGCTTTTTACAAACCATGAGAGTTGCAATGGGTGTGGCTTGTGCCATTAATGCCAATATTATACATGCTGTCTAAGACTGCACCTTTTCTTTTTCAGGAGATGAACATGTTAGTAATATCGTGTGTTACTTTAGGTTTCTGGATGACGTTTTTCTTGTATGGAAGGCATGCTTGGCATATTTTTAACATATTTACACACCAAGTTTTTTGGAATTTAATATTAACAATTCACCATATAGTACTGTTTTTTTTTTTTTTAGACATCATGATAACGTAAAGCTGATGGCAATTTGGCAACTAAAATCTATGTGAAGTTATGCAGAAAGAATGCTATACTACATAGAAATAGTATGCATTCTAAGTTCAACTATAAGAATATACATAAAGAATAATTTATGACAGCAGCACGCCTTACTACTAACAACGCTGATTTAATAGGTAACATTGGAGCACATGAATTTAGAGTTTCTACATAGGAGTTATTCAGAAGGTGAAGTTCAGTCTATCACTACACAGGTTTTAAGTTACAGGAATGATAGATCCAAAGAAGTCCCTTGATAGTTAAAGGATGAAAGTGCTAAGATTACGTATCATTAAATGCTTTGGACTTTTTTTTTTCAATCAGTATTTTGTGGTTTATCTTAGAATGTGCTAAATTCCCAGCTTCAATCCTTGAAATGATAGATCTAGACCTTTCTTAGTGAAAGGTCTGAAATTAAGTGGACATTTGCACATCATTCTAATGAGGAGAAGGACATGATTTTTTGTTTTCCACTAACTTATGCAAGGGACTTTATATTGTAAGATTTTTGAGAAAAATTTGCAAATATTAACTGTTGATATTAATGTACAATGTATCGTTGGAGAGCGGCTATCCTTTGCTTTTAAGAACAAAAATAATTTTAGGAGCAACTGAAATATAAAAAACTCTTCAGTTATGAGACCTGTTTCAAGTAGAATAGGGACTTATCCCTGCAGAGACTACAATTACTGCACTTACTTATTACAATGGATTATTTTATACACCCAGGTATGGGCACAAAATATGAAATTCATTATTATGTAAGTTGTAATACACATTTGGTATTTATTGCCTTATGTGTTATTTGTAAGAAATTTTATGTTGATAAAATAAGTGTTTTAAGGAACAAATTTATCAACATCTTTATGATGTTAAACCCAGTGTATATAATGCATTTGCTAAACATGCTGAATTTGGGTCCTACGCATACATTTAAATTTATGATGCTGCAGGTTAATTCTGTTAGTCATAGAGGTGGAGATAGTAGGATTGCCACTATAAATGCTGACTGCAACTGGATCATTTGGTTGAATGTGACATTAGATTCAGGATTAAATGAGTCCTAGAGCCTTAAACCTGTTTTGAGTAAATGAAGATTGAAGCACTGAAAGATATTTGATTGGTTCATAATAACCATTTGATTTTATTACCACTGTTATTTAACAGTGGTTGTGTTTAGAAGTGTTCTACAATACTTGAAAAAGCACATATTCTTGTGGGAAAGCACTTGTATATTTTTGATAATTACCAAGTTTTCTTCTGCTTGGTTCCTGGTAGCAGTTTTGAATTTTTTTGTTTGCTTTATTTTTTGGGACTGCTTCGAAATTTACTCCAGTTATTTTCTTATTTGCGATTGAGCAGTATAAACACCACCTTGGGTCTCTTCTGAAAAGAGGCCATTGGCTGACTGGAACTAACCCAGTGAACATTGTAAACAAACAAAAATAAATAGATAAATGACTTGACTTGCCCATTATTTGAGAAATTTCGCACACTTTTATATTGGTTCATGATATGGTCCAAAAACTGTGTTCACTCTTTCGTTTATGTAGATAATAGTGTTTCTAGGGAGTGATGGCAGATACTGCATGGCTTTATGCAGGTATATCCAATGTTAGGAGCACCATTAACGCAAAAGATGGAAGGTATCTTCACTTTCATTTCATTTTTAGGCTACTGAAGGACAAAGTAATTAACTTAGTAAAAACATTTAGAAGCCAGAGAAGTAGCACTCATTTAATCCTGGATCTAATGCCACATTCAACCTAGTGATCCTCCCTGGTTAGATCTGACCACAAACTAATCAGCTTGGAAATCCACATCTCCCCACCCCGCAAAGGTAACCACCATGAAAAACTTCTCCAAAGCTAACTCTGGGCTCCTAAGAACAGAGGTTGCTAACTTCATGGCATCCATGCAAATGGAGAATAGTTGCATGACTGCTAAATCATAGATCAATGAACTGTATAAACACGTATACAAATGCATGGATTTTGCCATACCCAATAGAACCAAGACATTCTCCTCCAAAAAAAGGAAGCCAATATGGTGGTCCCCTGCCATAAACAAATTCTACAACAGGATGAGGAAATTGATGCGGCATAAGGTGAAGTCCCAAGACTGGAAAAACTCCCTTATCAGCCTCAACAAAAAGTTGAGATCCCTCATCAAATCCTCTAAAGCTAGCTATGAAAACAGAATTGCAGCAGATAGTAAAGACAATCACAAGGCCTTCTACAGTTATGTAAAGAACCTCCACGATTTGCTCTGAACTTCTGCACAATGGTACCTCCTATACCGAGCCCACAGATATTACCAATATACTGGCCGACAGATTCAGTGACAACCCCCCCCCCAAAGGACCAATCACAATACCAGTAGATTGCCAGGCACCCAGTATTACTGCTGCACAGGTTAAAAAAGCAGTGTCCAAGGCCAAGAATACAGCCTCTGTGGGACCTAACAATATCCCTGGCTGTGTTCTACATGAACTACAGAATGAAATGCTACCTTACCTGTGTGCCCTGTTCAATCACACCCTCACCTCAGACTTTGTCCCTACTGAATGGCGCACTGCTATAGTCATCTCTCTCCACAAAGAAGGAGTGACTACAGAACCTGGGAACTATTGCCCCATTAGCCTGACGAGTCTGATATGCAAAGCTATGGAACGCATCATCATGGACCTAATAAACAAGGATATAGGGAATCTCCAAACTCTGGATCTCACACAGTTTGGTTTTGTGAAAGGTAAATCATGCCTGCTCAACTTGGTCAACTTCTTTGAGTCAGTCACCAGAACTGTGGATGAAGGCAAGGTGGTTCATACAGCCTACCTTGATTTGGCCAAGGCCTTTGATACCATTACCCACTCAGGAATCAAAGAAGAACTCAGTAAGCTAGGCATCAACCCCTATATCACCAAGTGGGTTGCAAACAGACTCACAGATAGAACCCACAGTGTGAAAGTAGCTGACTCCAAGTCAGACTGCCGACCAAAGGGATCGGTCCTGGGTCCTCTCCTGTTTGGTATCTACTTCTCAGAAGTGCAGTCCAACATGAAGGGACTCTGACTGACAAAGTTCACAGATGATTGCAAGTTGGGAGCCATTATTAACTCCCCAAGTGATATTGACATCCTACAGAAAGGCCTCACTGAGACCAACGACTGGTATCAGAACCATGGCCTTAAGCTCAATGCCAAAAAATGTGTCGTCATCCCTTTTGGGAAAAACCCACTTCCCATGAACTACCACATTGATGGTAGCCCACTGAACACAGAAGGTGTTATAAAAGATCTGGGAACACAGGTTGACAGCAACTTCTCTTTTGACCACCACACTGCCACTGTGGTCAGAAAGTCCCTCTATGTGGCACATTACATTACTATGGGTTTTGCATCCAGGAAGAAGGAGGTCATTGTCTCTCTCTACTCTTCCCTCATTAGGCCAGTCATCGACTACAATGCCCCATTTGGCATGTACCTCACTAGACACCTGCAACAACTGAAGAGGCCACAAAAGTACCTCACAAAGAGGATCCTAGGCCTTAAACACTTGTCCTATATGGACAGACTCAAAAAACTCCAACTATTCTTTGTCTCATATTGCGTACTTAGAGGTGATCTCTGATTAACTTATAAGGCCATGTCTGACCCAGCTCTATTAGAAATGCTACATCTAAAGAAATCCCAATTCCATCCACACCACACACTCCAGAGACCTCAATCTCATTACCGCAATCAACAAAACGTGCTGGAAGGACAGGTTTGTAACCCAGAGACTGCCCATGCTATGGAATACACTTCCCATACATGTCAAACAGAGCACCTCACTGGCCCTCTTCAAGAGAAATCTTGATGAGTGAATGGGAAATAGAAAATTCACCCCGGGGATCACTCCAGTGGCTCTACTTGACAAAGGCACTGGAAACTAAGGTCAGATGGCACAATGCCAGGGTAAGCCTATGGGCTAGGTTTGTAAAGGCTCCAAGGCCATTAGCATAATACACACCTATGAATCTAGGAACCTAAGTATCCAAAGCCAAATTAAAAGAGTTGGATAAACATAGTGTTATTAAACTTTACATATAAGATAATAGTGGTGTATGATTCCTTCTAGAGACAGCTAAAAGCAAAAGGGTTTCTCTATACATAAAAATACAGTAATAGGGTCATAAAGACTTTGAAGAATGATCTTGGGGTATGGTTGTCATTTCTGGAAAAATGCAATGGGGTTGCTGTTTGGCAGAAGTAGGTCTCCAGTTCATAGTCTCAGTGGTAAGCAGATGGAGCTGGAGGGACTGGCTTTCAGGATTATTGTGGCAGCGTCTGGTTTGCAAAAAATGGATAAAAAGAAAAAAGTCTTTAAGAGGAACAGCTATACCACTGTAGAGTAAGAATTTTCCTCTTGTAATAGCATTGTGGCTATGGGATAAATGATTAAGGGGCAGATTTTTAATATTCAAACAAAAACACTGGAATATGAATACATTATTGTATAGGTTAATCAAATATTTCACATTGTGATGTGTGGTACTGAATGCAATTTTTGTTGTTGTTCTCCCTGTATGCAGCTGACCATCAGCTGTCAGCTCTTCCCCTTGTTCACTGAGTGTTCCAGACCCAGTTGCTCTAGATGTACTTTAACCTCTCCCAGGCTCAGACCAACCCACATCTGGAGCCAGTGAGAAGTTTGAGGATGCTGGTGCAGCATCATACTGCTACCAGGGAGTGTGCCCTAACTCTCTTCTACCCCATGGCAGTTTTGTGGGTAATGCATTTGCTGCCTACACCATTCTCTGCACATGCATAGAATGATGCATGCACTACTCTTTGCATGCGCACCTCCCAACAAAGTAGCATATCACCTTCAGCATAGACCTCATTTGTCTCTTAATGCTACTAATACAGTGAGCTTAGGCCGCCTCTCTCTCCCAAGGATGGACAAACTGGCCTCGGCCATTCACTTCCATCCAGCTCCTTCCAGTCACGTAGTGCCCATTCCTCTATTCAAACCCATATCACGTGAGGTGCAGTAAGGCCTTTTCCTTTTGTTCCACAGGGCTCAACTATACTGAATGTAACTGTTAATGCAAAATACATTCAGGGCTTGGGAATATAGAAGCAGCTTCTCTTTCTCAATTGCAGTGGGAATGGTTCAGGAAGTTAACAAAAGATTAAGTGGTGCCTCGCAGGTTTTATGGCACTCATGGGGTATGTTGATCAACAAATGTGTGCAGTAAGAGCTGATGTGTTGGCGATTTGTATGGTGGTATTGTTCAGGTCAAGGATATTTCATTCTGTAAGGACAAGCAAAGAGGATGGATGGAAGTTATCATGGTCTGTGCCATCCAGTCAGTTGATAACATTTTCTTCCTTGGTAATATAGGCATTAGCCTAGCTAAGGCTAGCATAACTATGGTGGCTATTAGTTGGTACCAGAGGACCATGGACATGGGAAATTATACAAAGCATTTCAACTACATTGTGACACCCCACCACTGGACCAGTAATCAAGAAGCCTCAATCCTCACCACTGGCAACAGTGGGGGGTGTACGTTGGAAGGATAACAGGTACACACAAAGTATTTCCAGATGCAGCTCTCTGCATCAAGTGCAATTTCCCTTAATAGCACGCAGAGACCACAGTCAGTCTGGGGCTTATTTCTCCATCTTTCTCCATATCACCAATACGACTCCCCATTGGCACAGCTATAGAATTGAAATCTCAGCTGAGTGGCCAAGCCAAGACCTCCAGCACCCTCTCTGTCCAACTAGTGCTTCACATCCCTGTCCAAGTAACTGACACAGACACACCTGGAAAAGGCTGGCACAGGTTTACTAGCTATGCCCCCTTTTGCCCAGACTGTAAGGTAGTTATCACTGCCACTAGCCAACTCCTTATCAGCTACTTTAAGGACCCTAACAAAGGGTGTCCAATCTTACTGTGTAATACTAATATTAATACAAATGGTAGTTTGATCAAGAACTAGACTATTAGAAGTGGCTCACACAGTGTCATCAAATAAATATGCAAGTACTCTCAAAACTTAAGTATCTCTACACAGATTAGCCACAGTGAAATGTTTAAATGTATTTAATAATAAATAATAAAAGAACAGGACAATACTAAATATATATTCACAGTGACATCAGAGTTCAAAATCACAGGAAATATTTAAAACAACTTTGCAGGACAGTCTCAAATAAATTTATTTATTTACATTTGTTTACCGGGAAATTCCGACTGCACACAGGTCCTTTTCTAGCGGATGCCCGGGGAGAAAAGCTCCACATCATATACATGATAAATAGATATATAAAGTTGAATAAAGAAAAATAGCTAAACTAAACTTTGCTATATTCCTGACTGTATCCAAGAGAATTGTACTGTTCCCTAGAAGCATTCTTCATCAGAGCAAGGCAGATGTGGTGAACGGTTCTTGTCAGGTCCAAGACAGAATACAGAATGCCCTGTCTCACTAAGAGACTTCTCAAATTAATATCTCAAATATTACTGCTGGGATTCTTTGCAGAATGACATTGTTTCTTGTCATCTGACTCTATCCCAGGTGAACCACCTCACTACTGGAATCTGGCAGTATTTAGCATCTACCTGTGAAAATACATATTTAGCAGATGCTGGAAATCATACAACAATTACATTCCTTTACATTTCAAGATTAATAATTATTTCACCGTAGAGACAATGCAGAAAGCTTCCTAGTTTTACACATTGTGTCTCCTTGCTACATTGAAACTGAAAGATACCATCTTTTATGACGTAGCCAGAAAGTAATTCAATTTCATTTTTTTTTCTGAAGTTAAACTCCTATATTCCAGTTTCCACTGTTAAAATATATACATTTAAATAGTTACAATAGTGGATGCACATTTCTGTTTTTTTTTTCCAGTAGGGCACACTGTGGTTATATTTTAAGCACAAGCACTTTATAAAATACATTTTTAACACACGTCTGTACAAACCAATATGATATACACATGACATGCAGTTCTAATACATTTGTAACACAAGCCTCTTACATAAATCATGTTGATATTCATAAATTACATATAATTATTTACAAAATGCCAGATAGCTGTGCTGGCAGTATCCCCCTTTGTCATATACGTAAAATGGGATCACAGTGCACCAGGTACAAAAAAAGACAAGGATTTAAGTACAAGTGGGTACATACCACATTCTCCTTACATGGAATCACATGCTGCATCAGTGGGAGCATCTGCAGAAACTTCTAAAGGATTGAACATTGTAAATCAAAGCCAAATAAAATATATTTCCAGTCACAGATGCTGTAATAACTATGATTTACGTAGAAGCTAAACAAATGGCATCACAGATAAATGTGGTCAGCCATACTTATGTGGTATGATGACAGACATGGATGCAATATAATCTAGAGGGAGCCAGCATGGGGTTTTGGCAATACCAACAGAAATCCACACAGTTCAGGTTTCCAGATATGCTCTGACAGAACCAAGATAAGGTAACATGAAAGGTAGCAGGAAATCAGATTTTATTGCATTCCATTTTTGATTATTGATGTAACTGCTAAACAAGTGGTGTAATTGAAATGATTTAGTTGCAGTATTTCAGAGGTGGCCATGGGTACTTTTAGCAAGAATTTTTTTTTTATTGAGAGAATAAAAGCCCTCTCCATATAAACAAAAAGTCACATTCATGCTCCTCTGTTAAGAATGCAACAATTCCTCATAAAACACAGCAGTTTTCACTTTTAATGTCATTTTATCCAAAAATTAGCAGATATGTTTGCAGTACATTTTTGCCTGACTCTGCACTTATAAAGTTTTATTTTGATATATCACAAAGCATTTGGTTATAAAATATTATAATTCCATGCCCTATTAGTTTTAATCAACTTAAATACCCCAATGCATATCTCGCTTCACCTCACCTTTTATACTAACATTCTTTGATGACTCATTTAAACACTGCAAACATTATTTTTTTATGCATTCCCACATATATAAAAACTCCCTTTCCCGTTTAGCATTGCTCAACTCACGTACCTACTTTCCTTCCTTATACAAGTGCATTAAACAGTGTGACACCCTGGCATTCTTGAAGATAAACCTTGAGGATTGGATGTGCATCTGCAAATTCAACCCTGGACTAACTTGTTTTGCCTTATAGAAGCAGGAGATACATCATGGGGTGTGCATCTGTAAGGCACAAATGGTCTCATAACTTACTTATCCTGAAGTTCCTATGATCCTTTGGTCCTTATCTCTGCACTATCATCTCTTATTTTTTTTCCATTTAGCTCTTTCTCAGCATTATTAGTAATGTTACTCTCTCTCTCTGTTAGTCCTCACTACTTGTCCAACATGAGCCAGTAAATGGTAATGAGAGCAGAAATAGCCTTCATAATCTCCCTCATTTCCAACCCCTTTCTTCTGCCACCCTGTTCCTCTAAAACACCTGTAACATAATTTCAGTCTCAAATACATATATAACTGACTCAAAGTCTCAAATATAGCAATCAGCCCCCTTCATCTAAACTCCCACAAATTACTCCTCCCAACATATTCTTAATGTAAATCATGATAATAAAGTGTTTAGGTCTGTACTAGCTTAGAGAATGGTAAAGGTGTTTCCAACATTGATAGACATGGATTGACATGGTTTGGTGGAGAGGAGGCAAACATCTGACAACATCAACAGAACAATGATGATCCAGAGGGAAGAAGAATGTAAGAAAATGCCACAACTGTTGGGTCTTAATGCAGAGACAGCATTCAGTAGAGTCAGCTAAGATTTTATGAGTAAAATAATGGAAGCATTTGCATTCCCTGACAGAATGATAGGGTTAATTAAGAGGCTATGTTAACGGTCAGAGGCAAGAATTAAGCTTGGAGGGTTTCTCTCAGACAAGTTGTGTTTGAATAGAGGTACACAGCAAGAGTGCCTCTTCCTTCTTTGTTAATTGCTTTATAATTATAGCCACTGGCAAAGAAAATAAGGGACTCACAAATTCAAGCATGTACTTGTATTGTACTCAAGAAAACTCAGCAGTATTTGCAAATAATATTAGATTATACTTCATGAATCCACAACAGGGCATTCCGGTGCTGTGGAATATTTTTAAACACCTTTATTAAATCATTACTTAAGACACAGGCAAGCATACATTAACAGAAAAGAAAACAAACAATATTTTTTTCTTTTTACATACACAACACATTGCATATCTTTTCTTTCTTTATAACTATCATCAGTCCAGTATTACATAATTTGTTCACTTCCTGCCTTTCCTGAAAATTCACTTCTCCTCCTGCTGAGCATTATTCTGCATGCATTCCCACAATTTCAGTTTAGCTTTCTTCTAGTTCTTGTATCTCTTACCAGCTAGTATGTACAATGCCTGTATGTCAGCAAAGAAGAAAATTAGAGAACCTGAAAGAAAATCAATCAGAAAATGGAAGAGAAAACACTGTCTAGGAAGACTCATGCAGCTGTTCGGCAAAAAAAAAAAAAAGTTAAAGCTCCAAAACTCCAGCTCTGGTACAAGCGATGGTTTCCAGTAATTTAGAGGAAAAAAATCTATCAGAGTTGATTAAAATAAATGACTGAAGAAATATATCAAATAAGAAAAGACTAGATAAATGGAAAAAGCTTTAAACAGCTATTCTATTCGGAGGAACTGATAAAACTGCAAAAATCAGAAGCTAAAATGAAAAGGCTGGCTGAGTATGAGATCGCTCAAGAACAGCTGTTTCAAAAAAATGTAGAGTTAGAGGACAGACCACATAGGTAAAGCCTGAGATTTTCTGCTGTACCAGAGAAAGTGGAGGGAACAGACTATATTCATTTTATGAAAGTACAAATTAGTAAATGGACTGGTATTCCACAGCAGAATTTCTTAATTAAAAAAGCATATTGTGTGGATGCTCCAAACCTTGCCATGGGAAAGCAGACAAGATCTGTATGTAATCGTACTAGCAGAAAGAGCTGATCCTGATAAAACAGTGGCAGGAGAGCAAAGTATTAAAATGTGGAGAAAATCGGGTGTTTTTGGAAAATAATTATTCGCTGTATACCAGGCAGCAGAAAAGCAAATTTATCCCAGAAATCAGG
Organism: Protopterus annectens; assembly: GCF_019279795.1. NCBI lineage: Eukaryota > Metazoa > Chordata > Ceratodontiformes > Protopteridae > Protopterus > Protopterus annectens. The sequence goes on along the minus strand of NC_056750.1, from coordinate 98,713,544 downwards.
GAATGTCAAGAGACATGAGTGAGATTTAAGTTGCTATATCCAGCTGTCTGTACAATATTTTTCCTGGAGGATCAAAGTAATTTTTTGATTTTAGGGGACTTCCCAAGATGGCTGCTCACTGAGTAACAGCTTGTTTCTAGCTCTCCCAGTGTGAAAACAGAAACTTAGCAGAGGAGAGCAGTAGACTTGTGTTTAAGTGTAAATTTCAGTAACTGGTTAGTAAGTGCACTGCCTGGATGACAGGAATAAAGAAATTCCCAAGACCTGGAAAAAAATCATCCACAAAAAGTGAGGAAGAAACAATGACTGGGGAAGGTTCTGCAGCTGATCAGCAAAAAGCAATGCAACCTTCAGACATGACTTGCAATAACCTATAGGAAGATACAAGACAACTGCATACAGACCTGGTTAAAATACATGACACACTGATAGAGTATATCAACATAAACAACAAAAGGCTAGGAAAAAAATGGAAGAAGCTTTAAACAGATATTCAGATGAGATGATAACGCTGCAAAAATCAGAGTTTGAAATGATGAAAATGCTGGCTGAATATGAGACTGCTCAGGAAGAGATGTTTCAAAAAATAACAGAAGTAGAGGATAGAGAACATAGGGTAAACCTGAGATTTTCAGTTATACCAGAGAAGCTGGAGAAACAGACTGTATTCATTTTATGAAAGCACAAATAATCAACTGGACTGGTATTCCACAGCAGGAGCTGTTAGCTGAAAGGGCGTATTGTGTGTATGCTCCAAACCTAGCTATAAGAAAGCAACCTAGACTTTTCATAGTAAGGATGCAATGCCACCAGCAGAAGGAGTTGATTCTGACCAAATTGTAGCAGAGGGGCAAAATACTAAAAGTGGGAGACAGCGCAGAATGTTTGTGGAGAATGATTACACAAAAATTAGCGGACTGGAGTTCCGCTGTGGCGACCCCTAACCAGGATAAGCCGAAAGACACAACAACAACACCAGGGAAAAGAAAAGCAAATTAATTCCATTATACAGAGAATGTTGAGATGCAAGTGTGAGATTCAAACTGTTGTATCCAGCTGTCTTCAGGGCATTCTTCCCTGGAGGGACAAAATCATTTTTTGATGAAGTGCATGCTAAGGAGAACATACAACAGTCTATCCAACAAAAAGTGAGCTGTGAAACAGAAATAGATTCTGCTTCTTATTCCTCTGGTAATAAAGACCACAGAGAGACTGTACCTTTGAAATGTTTTCCAGTATTCCAATGGAAAATGTTGGAGAGAAGGAAGGGAGCATGAGAGTTGACTAGAAGACTCAGTAGTACACTGGAAATGAAGCAGGGACATGATTTGAGCAAAGGAGACGAATAGTAATAAAACCAGTAACAATGTGGGATTATAATCCAATAATTATATTTGTGAAATATGACAGCAGAAGAAAATGTGGAAATATTGGACTTTTTAAAAATTTGTTGGATTTGTGGGGGTCTCTAAAGCCCTACTTCATGTCATTAATATTCAGAAAATGCTTTGGGGAGGAGAAGAGAGGGGAGAAAGGTAACTAAGTAAAGAAAACACTTTCTTTTTTTATAGTACTGTATTTGTGCAGCATGGTTTTCTTTGCATGCTACTTTAAATGTAATATGGATTGTAAATAGGTGTTGTTGTTTTTATTTTTCTCCCTTCTTCTATCTTTCTTCTTGTACAGTTTCCTCCAAACATCTTTATTAAATTTACACATATGACAAAGGCAATCTTACATTTATATAAATAAAAACATACAAAATGATATCACTTTAGCTGCAAACTGTTTACATCACAGACACCATTAAAACAACTGTAGTTGTAAACATTATACATCAATTAGAAATTATCCAGTCATTGTCAGTTAAGCATTGTATGTCTCATTTAAATCCTGCCTCTTAAACCTCATTCCTGCTCTGCATACATTGTTCCTACAATTCCGATTTTCACTACATAGTTTGCTCCTTCCCTTTTCTAAATATCCCAATTACAGTTGTTTTATCTATGTTACTATATTCACTACTTGTAATAAAGTTGGTCTAGACTCTGATTTCCATTTTCTAGTAATAACTTTTTTAGTGCTCACCATAATTAGGCTCAGCAAGGCTTTACTATGTCTATGCAATTCTAATTCTGTAGCATGACTAAAAAAAATCTCTGCAGTCAGTCCACCCTGCTCACCCAGCATCTCTCACAGAGCGGTCTGGAGGGAATCCCAAAAGTCCGCCAGCTCACTACACACCCAAAAAATATGCTCCCAGCTACCTCTTTCTTGCCCATCACACCTCCAACATTTGCTATCCACCTGAGAAAAAAAGTATTTGGAGTCTACTTGGGGTATAAAAGTACCCATGTTCTTCTTGTACAGTTTTGAGAAATATAGGCAATGCAATGATAAAAAAGGAGCCTGTTAAAAAGGCATAACAAAGTTAAAATGAATGTGCTTTTTTCATTTTTGCATGGGGAAATGACTGATTAAGGACCTTATATTGATTAGTTTTAAGAGAGAGCAAGTAAATGAAAAAGAATATTAAATATTATGAGGTTTTGTTTTTCTAACAAATATATATATATATGTATACTAAACAGCAATTCTGCAGCTGGTCTTCATGTCTCCATGGAGACAATCTGATAAAGAGAAACTGGAGACAGTCTGGTGGAAGAGGATTGGGTGAGGGAAAGAAAAAAGAGAAATTGGCTAGGGCATAATGTTCTCTGAAAGTAATCAGGGGGTTTCCCAGCTGTGAAGATAATACAAAACTAATTCTTGAAGTAAAGTTTTCTCATTTTTTTTAAATGCAATCAGAATACTAATATAAACAGGTGCTTTGTTTTTTTTTTCTCTCCCTTCTCTCTTTTTCTTTGCTCCGTTTTAAGAAATGTAGACACTGCACTGAAAAAGGGTGGAGAGAAGGGGGAGAGCGTAAGGGTCTGGTTAAGAGAGTATGGCAAAAGAAAAATCAGTGTGCTTTTTCCCATGCTTACATAGGGAAATGACTGGGTTAAAACCCTAGGCGTTATACAGTAACAAGTTTATTATAAAGCATATAAATGAAAACAATATTGAATATTGTAAGGCATTTTCTGGTAAACAACGTACCCTTAGCAGTTTTTTTGTCTAGTTTGCATGTTGCTAGAAGACAATTTGATAAAGAGAAATGGCTTGAAGAAAGTGTTTACTGAAAGCATTCATGTCTTTTCTCAGTGGGGAAAGCTATAAAGATAGACAAAATCAAATAGCACTTACTAATAGCACAGGCTGTACCGTGCATCTTAGCATGACTAACCTTTGTTTTTGGTTAATTCTGGCCTGTCTGTGTGGCTATCAACATAGAACATTTGTTATTATTAGGAAGCAAAAACTTCAGTATTTGAAGATGTACATAGTTTTGAGTGTTATTATTAAGTTAATATGTTTTGGGGGGGTAGGGGGTTGTTTGTTCTGTTTAAGGGCTTTCAAAAAACAAAAAGTTATGCAAGATGTGGCATAGGCGCAAATGGATATGACAAGAAACAATTGTATAAAAGACCAACCTGCCAAACAGTATATGCATGTAACATAAAAGTTGGAACTAGACATTTAACAAAAAAGCAGCTATACATAAAAGGTGGTAATAATAGCTATGTAAAAATGATGGTTTTGTCAATGTATTTCAGTTTGATTGGTCTTACTGATAAATATAAAAGAGAAAGAATAGTGAACTATATTAAAACATGTAGAGTGCAAATAGCTATGCTACAGGAAACACATCTGGAAAGAACTGAACATATGAATTTGATAAAAAATGGTTTTCAGGATGGTTATTCAGAGGAATGTCTGGGGCAAAGGAAAAGAAGAGTACTTAATTGCAAAAGGAGCTCCGATAGTGATAGAAGAGGGGAAAAAAGACAATAATGGAAGAAGCATAGTACTAAGGGGCTACTGGCTAGGGAGAAGGATTAAACTGGCATGCATTTACATCCCACCTAAAACTGCTATAATGGAGCTTAATAAAATTCTGGGAGAAATAATCAGCTTTCAGCAAGGATTATTACTTATAGGTGGAGACTGGAATTTGGTTTGCAACAGTGAAGATGTGTCTAGGGGGCCTAGATGGAAAAAATAACAAAGGAGGGTAGATTTTTAAATAAATTTATGAAAATGTTTGGCATGGAAGATGAGAATTCAGTAATACGAGTACGGAGTGAATTTACATATTATTCGCCGAAATACAAAAGTAGGACTAGGCTAGATAGATTTTATATCTTACAGGAATATGTGCATTTAATTGAACCCAATAACTATTTCACATCATGCACCAATAATAACTAAAATAAAAATGCAAGATAATGAAATACAAATGAGACACTGGTGCTTTCCCGCCTATTGGTTGAAAAGAGAGGAATTTAAGGAATGCGGTTTTAAATTAATTCAGGAGCTACTAGAGAAGACAGAATTTTCTTCAGAAAATATAGAATTCTCTTCAGAAAAAAATATAGCTAGGGAGTGGCATAAAATTAAAGTGAAGTTTAAAACTATGGTAGAAATAAAAGAAAGGGAGATGCGGTTAAGAAGTAACAAGAATTATTTAGTGAGACTGACAAATGTTAAAGTATTGGAAAATAGGGGGAATCTCTCAGAACAAGAAAAGGAGCAACTGCAGAATGCTAAACAGAAAATAAGGGATTATCTCAATAATATGCACGAGTTTATAAATATTGCTGTTAAGCAACTATTTTTTGATAATAATTATAGAGCACAAAAACTTTTAGCACAATAACTCAGACAACAGAAAGTGGAAAAGGTTGTCACCAAGTTTAGGGAGCCTATACCAAGAAAGATAAAAGATGCTGTAGAAGTATTAGAAATATTTTGAAAATTTTATGAAAGTTTGTATAAAGCAGAGAAATATAAAAATCAAGAAAAAGTACAAATGGAAATTTTTATGGAAAAATTAAACATGCCAAGGTTACAGGTTGATATGGCTCAATTACTAACAGGCTAGGAAGAGATGAGATAAGAATGGCTATGTATATTTATGGGGACATGATAGAATGAAGTATTTAGGAGTATGGATTAGAAATTAATCTATTGTGGCAGCTAAGGATATGTGGGAAGAGACCAAACAGAAGATAATACAAACATTGAGGTACTGGAAGCTATATGGATATGGATACTAAGATACAAGCCATTAAAATGTTTTTACTCCCTTTATTCTTATACACAGGTCAGGCATGTTTTTAGCAACCAGAGGAGAAGCTGTGGATAGCAATTAAAAAAGAGTTGAAGGATTTTATCTGGGAAGGGAAGACAGTAAGGGTCAAGTGGGATAAGCTGATTCTTCCAATAGAACAAGGTGGACTAGGATTACCCAATTTTAGGGGGTATTTTAGAGCAACACAGTTAAGGCTCTTATACATAGCACAAACATAAAACTGTAATTTAGAGTGGAAAGGAATGTTGATACAGGGAGGAAGCTCAAGAAATAAGGAAAGATTGGGATTTTGGATGCAGACTCTTAAGGAGAACAACAAAAACCATACAGGGTATTATATGCATAAAATAGCAGAGAATATTCTAATAGCTAAACCAGCACGAGAATGGAGGAGAGAGATTTTGCTGATAGGGATCACTGTGGTTAGGGATACAGATAATAGGCAAGAGGGGGCTGGAATTTACTGGAGAAAACTTGCAAAGGAACCAAGATATTGGAAATTACCTTAATAGATCTAAAAAATTTTTTTTAAGGAAACTGAATTTTAGAATACTTTTTGGTGAGAATACAGAATCGGATAAGGACATTTATGTAACTAGTACATACAACTCCCCACTTCATCCGGTTTTAGCCTTATATGAAAAGGTATCCAAGCTGGATACTAGACATTTATTAGATAACAGAAGTAATAATTTCAAAGACAATTTAACATGACAAGAAAGGGAAATATTAGCATATTTAGCTCGGCAAAATATTAGAATTATGAAACTGGATAAGGGCGGGGGATTGGTGATTATGGATGTGTTTGACTATAATAAACAAATAAATGATTTACTGGATATGGACACATATGAAGAAGTAATAAAGAATCAGGTTTTTATTGCTTATAGGAAAATAGGTAGTTTATTTCAAGATATGTTTTTGGAAAATAGAATTGATTTTGATTGTACAATTATTTAAATAGGATATCACGTACTGTACTGATCATGTTTGGTACCCCCCCCAAAAGATAAGGATATTAACAACCCTCCATTACGTCCAATAGCAGATGGCCGCAATTCTATAACATATGCCTGTGCTAAATAGATAGCAAACTTAAAATATATATAGAAAAAGAAAAACAAATTTGTAAAGATTCATGGCAATTTCTGCAATTATTAAATCAAATACAATACTCGGAAGATTTGCTCTTCCTTATGGTTGATGTCAAAGACCTAGTTTCTGTTATACCACAACAACTAGGTATAGAACAAATTGAAGAATATCTGATAAATCAATGGGTCCCTAAGCAGGAAGTTATTTATATGTTGATTTATTTGATATGGTCTTATCCAACAATTACATGTTCTTCAATGGAAGTTATTATCCCAGAAAATAGGAGTGACGATGGGATTGCCTTGTGGTACTATTTTTGTGAATTTGGTCATGGTATAATGGGAAAGATGGTTTGTCATGAACATAGCAGGTATATGAGTATGTTTGTATGTATGTTACCTGGATGATATTTTTATTTTATAGACAGATAGCTTACAGATGTTAGAACAGTTTGTGAAGTTCATTAATGGGGCCACACATTTTTTAAAAATCACCTATGAAGTTAATGCTGAGGAAGTCAACTATTTGGACGCAAATTTAAGAAAAGACAGGACAAATAGGAGGTTAATATCTAGAATACATAGAAAACCAACATATTCTAATTCCTTTTTACACTACCAAAGCGGACATCCTTTGTAGAATAAGAGAGTGGTAGTGAAAGGTCAATTTGTTCAAGCTTCCAGAATGGCCAGTTTAGATTTGGATTTAATGATGAATGTAATAAGTTGATTGAAATGTTTTTGGGAAGGGGGTATCTGCAATATATGTTGGATGAATTATATGCTGAAGTTAAATATAAGAGACAAAGTGGGTATTTCATTCCCATTATTAATAATGCTGGGAGCAATGTTGTTATGAAACAGTTAACAGACAAATATGACCATTAAACATCTTTCGTTACAACATTCACTACTGACTATTATGATAGTAGAGCTACACTTATAAAGAATTGGGTGATTATTGAGGAGGACAGAGAAATTAAAGAAAAGCTCAAACATGGTTTGAAAATGGTGGCAAGAAGAGGTACCAATTTGAAGACTTTAATGGAAACTAATAATATAAAAGATAACAGACATTTGGCATGAGAAAATGTGGAATGTGCATATCAGGCGGTTTAACTGTAATACCAAAAGGGTTGTATACTTAGCCACCTGTAAAAATTGTCCCTCTTATTACATTGGTGAAATGGAGAGATCATTAAAGGAAAGAGTATATGAGCACCAGTATGCAATAAGGAAAGTGAACATAGCCAATGCTCTTGCCAAGCATGTGGCCATTAATCATGATCACGGTTTTCAATTTTCAGTTATTCAGCAAGTGAATGAAAACACTAGGGGAGTCCATGGTCTTTGCAGTTAGAGAAGTACAAATTAATATGGCAAATGCTGTTAAACTCTTATGTATGGCCAGGGCTTAATGAGTATAGCTCTATCAACAGCATTTTAAAACTTGGCATTTTGTAGATAAATCAGTTAGCAAATAACATATGTGCTAATATCTATTCTTTTTCTTCCAGTTTTTTCTGGTTATGGGTTGCCACAGCGAATCACCTGTCTGCTCATGTTTGGCAGTGGAGTTTTACAGCGCCAAGTTGCCAGCACAACCTTTCACAGAAGGCACACACATGCATGTACTCACATGGGTCTATATTACGAATGCGAAAAACCCTATGAGTGAATATGAAGACAATGGCACGTATTGCGCGAAGTATGGAAATCCCGAACGTACAAAACCACGGATTTGGAAATGTCCATTTGTTTTGGTTGACCCGTCTGCAGTATAGCTCAGTAAGGTAAGTGTGCAATAGATAGGACTTTTGTGTTAGGATTTCGGTTAAGGTAAGTGTATAGATAGGTAATGTATGTAAGGTTTAGTGTAGTGCTAGAAGTAGGGTTATTTTAAGTGTATGTGTATTGTTTATTTTGTTTTGGTGTATGTCTGTAGGGGAAGTGTGCGGTAGTTACGGACCTTAGGGTTGGGGAGGCGTTAAGGATAGTGTATTGATACTTGTGTATGTGGGGTTTAGTGTACTGTTGGAGGTAGGGTTTTGTTAAATGTATGTATGTGGATTATTTATTTTGTGTGGGTATATGTGTGTAGGGGATGTATGCGGTAGTTACAGACCTTAGGGTTAGGGAGGGGTTAAGGATAGTGCATAATTAGTTGTGTATGTGGGGTTTAGTGTAGGGTTAGAGGTAGGGTTTTGGTGCTTTACCTTAAGTTAGAAGTAGGGTTTGGTTAGTGTATGTGTGTGGTTTATTTATTTTCTTTGGGTAGGTAGTATGTAGCGGGTGGTGGGGTTGGCCGACTATGACAGTTCGATATATTATTTTCATGGTTTAGTGCATTTGGGATTTTTGCAGTTCACGGTATAGGTGTCGATGTTTAGGTATTCAGGAATAGGGTTTTTCGCTTTGGTAATATAGACCCCTCATGCCTACGGTCAATTTAGAGTGTCCAATCCACCTACAGCATGTCTTTGGGATGTGGGAGGAAACTGGAGCACCCGGAGGAAACACATCCAACCACAGGGAGGACATGCAGACTCCACACAGAAGGCACCCCAGCCAAGGATCGAACCAGAGAACCTCTTGCTATGAGGTGACGATGCTAACCACTGCACCACTGTTGCCACCCATGTGCTAATGTCTATTATGTATGCAAATAATAGAATTATATTAAGATTTGTAGTAAGGGATGCAATATAGTTGCTGACATTTTTGTTATGTTTTGGTTCAATATTTATTAATTTATGTAAATATTAGATATTGTAGGTAGAAGCATGTTGTTGAATTGTGATGACTGAATTATTGCTAAGATTTATTCTAATGATGATGATATAGTAAAGAAAACAAATTTGTATGTATAGGTTTTTAAGAAAAGTTTTTAAATACATAATTTCCAGTTTCTGAATTTTTGGCAGACTTTCAAATGGTATTTAAGGCTGTGTTTTTGTATTGTAAAGATGTCTGAGGAAGTTTAGTATTATATTGAACGAAAGTGCTAACATTACTTAAAAAAATGTGTGCCGTGCCAATTCATTATTTGTTTTGGGAGCAAATAACTAGAAAGGGAAAAGTAATAGAATGGGAAGAGGCCAAGAATTTATTTGGACTGGAGGTTAGAGATTGTCTTCCCTATTGAGTATTGATATCAGAGTAAAGCCAAAGAGAAAAAATAGGGGGATCCTGAATGAAAGACCAGCATTAGTAGATTTTTTAATATAATCTAGAAAAAAAGCTGCCATTCAAAAAGGAATAATTAGTAAAGCATATAAAATATTGCATGATAATTATAAAAATCAATCAGAGGAGCTTGGAAAGGACTGGGAAGAGAGATTGGATAAGCAATTCACAAAGAGACAGTGGGAGATATATGTATATCTCCCAAATGTGTAACAAAGTCTAGAAGATTTAGGATCTTTGCCTGGAAGTGTTTGCATAGGTATTTTTATACCCTAAGTAGACTCCAAAGAATTTTCCTCAGGTGGATAGCAAATGTTGGAGGTGTGACAGGAAACATATTTTTAGGAGTGTAATGAGCTGGCAGACTTTAGGGATTCCCTGCAGACAGTTCTGATGGAGATGCTGGGTGAGCAGATTGGATTCACTGGGGGAGATGATTTTTTGAGCTATGATACAGAATCGGAATTGCCTAGACATAGTAAAGCCTTGCTGAGTCTAATTATGGTGGCTGCCAAAAAAGCAGTTACTAGAACATGGAAATTAAAGTCTAGACCAACTTTTCTAGAAGTAGTGAATATAGTAACAGAGATAAAACAACTGGCATTGGGATCTTTAGAAAAGGGAATGCGCAAACTACATAGGAAAAAAATGGCAATTCTGGGAACAATATATGCAGAAAAGGAGCAAGGTTTAAGAGGCAGGATTTGAATGAGACTTATGCTTAACTAACAATGACTGGATAGATTATAAGTGATGTATAATGTTTGCAACTACAGTTGTTTCAATGGTATCTGTGATGTATAATGTTTGCAATTAAGTTGGTGTCATTTTGTTTGTTTTTCATTTATATAAATGTAACATTGCCTATGTCAAATGTGAAAATGTAATAACGATGTTTGTTTAAAAAAAGTCATTTTTTGATGCAGAACAGGCTAAAGGAGAAATGCAAAGTTTGTCCAGCATGGGGTGAGCCATCAAACATAAGGGGATGTTGACTCTCATTCTTCTAATGGTAATGCTCATAGAGAGAATTTGCTAGTGAAACATTTTTCAGTGTTCCAATGAAAAATGCTTGAGAGACAGAAAAAAGCACAGGAGTTGACTACAAGGTTCCAGAGCACCTTAGACTTGAACTAAAGCCTGGGGTTGAGAGATGCAGAGGAACAGGAAGAAAACCAGCAACACTGAACTTAATGAATAAATATGAGACTATAAAGCATTGATTACATTTGGGAAATATGGCTTTACAAGAAAAAGTGGTTGAAAAAATTGGATTTTTATTGACTTTTTTCTAAACATCTGTATTAAATTATAACTTAAGACAGACATACATTAACAGAAAAGAAAACAGGCCATTTTAATGTTTTTCCATTTAAATGTGATATAACATATACATCATATATATTTATTTGCTACTATTATCAGTCCAATGTTGCAAAAAAATGCTGAATTTCTACCTTGCATTAAACCTCACTACTCCTGAATATCATCATACATGTTTTGCTCCCACAAGTTCCATTTACTTCTATGTAATTTGCTCCTTCCCTTTTCTAAAGATTCCTCTTCCAGTTCTTTTATCTCTTTTATAATATTCAATACCTCAAATACAGTTGGTGCAGACTTTGATTTCCATTTTCTAGTAATTGCTTTTTTGGCAGCCAACAGAATTAAACCTAATAAGGCCTTATTATGTCTAGTAAATTCAGATCCTGTAGCCCAGCTGAAAAGAATCATTCCTTAAATACAGCCATTTGCTCACCCAAAATTCATGACAGAGTAGTCTGTAGGGATTTTTTAAAATCTGCCGGCTCATTACACTCCCAAAACATATGTAACACACGTCTTAAGTTGAATAACATTAATTTTAATTTAGGTTTTGCCTATGTATGCAGCTGTCAATTTGAGACAATTGTTCCTATCAGGAAAATTAAACTTCATTATTTGAAGATGTAGATAGTTTTGTGTCTTTGTTTTAAGTTGATATGTAATGGGGTATTCTGGGGGTGTATTTGTGTTTATTTTATTTATTTTTGAGGGTTTTCATTGAAACAAAAAGTCTTGTAAAATTTGACATAGGTTGAAATGGAGATGGTGTAAAACAATTGTATAAAAGATCAACCTGCCATTCATTAGTGGGTGCATGTAACACAAAAGCTGAAAATAGTCATTTAAAAAAGCTGTCATATATAATGGCTGGGAATAATAACTTCTTATCAAAATGACTACACTAAACATATTATTTTGGAATGTGAATGGCCTCACAGGTAGAGGCCCCTCACAAGTTCTGTTTGAAAAGAGGAACCAGGCAGGAGTGTCCTCTTTCCCCTTTGTTATTTGCATTACATTTTGAACCATTGGTAAAGAAAATAAGGGATTCAGAAATTCAAGGATATAATTGGTATGGTAATTAAGAAAAGTTGGCTTTATTTGCAGATGATATTATTTTGTAGCTGATAAAATCAGAAAAGGACATTTCAGTGTTGTGGAATACTCTAAGACAGTTTCAGATATTTTTGGGATACAAAATTAATGAAGAAAAAAACAAAGGTAAAGCTATAAACTATGCACCCACACACAAATTGGTTCAGCGATACTTATATTTACTGGGGCATGACAATATAAAGTACTTAGGAGTATGGGGCTAAAAAGGGATTCTGTTATGGTAGCTAAAGATATATGGCAGGAGACTAAACAAAAGATAATACAAAATCTGAGAAACTAGAAGCTCTGTTTTATGGATATGGATAGCAAGATACAAGCAATAAAATGTAAGTACTCCCTTTAGTTTTATACATAGGTTAGGCATATTTTTATCAACCAGAGGAGGAGTTTTGGATAGCAGCTATTAAAGAGTTGAAGGATTTTATCTAGGATGGGAAGAGGGAAGAGTCAAGTGGGATAAGTTGATCCTTCCAACAGAACAAGGTGATTTTGGGATTTCCTGATTTGAACCAGTATGTCAGAGCTACAGAGTTAAGGCTTCTATACATAGCACAAACAGAAAGCTGTAACTCGAAGTGGGAAGGGATGATGATGATGATGAAACAGGGGGAAACTCAATAATGCGAGACTGGGATTTTGGATGTATATCCTTAAGGAGAATAACAATAACTATACTTTGGTTGCCATCCATAATCCTACAAACAGGAGGAATTCAAGTGCAGGAGAGAGGTGTACCTTTCAACCATTGAGATGTATGCTGAATGTCCAGACTTTTGGCTCATATTTTTGGTCTGTTCCTCATAAATTTGTGGTTTTCTGGCAAATCACTAGAATTATCTGCAGAATTAAGTCACTAAATAATGGCATAACTTTGAATTTTAGACTTCAAATCCTTCAGAAAATGTATGTTAAAACAAACCCTGTTACTTCAGCAACATTCTAAGTTTATAAAAGCAGTATTTAAAATATGTCCCTATTTGGGGCCTTTGCACCCCCCCCCCCATTTTGTTGGGCTTTGTCCAGATTTCTTGCACTAAAATGTTGAGATGTATGGGGAGAAACTGCTTAAAGTCTGACATGCCACCATCAGTTAAGGGAAAAGTTACATATCAGCATTCAGAAGCACCTGCAATTTACCCCTATATGTGTCTTTACTGCTCTAAATACTTTAGTTAATTATATTAATAACATTGCCACAACCAAGACTGCATGTACAGACAGCATAAATTAATTACCCCTGTTTTACTGATGTAATCTCCCTTTGTGTGGGCTGCTTTCATATTTAAGCATCCTTGAGCACCCAGTCTTACATCAGTGCAGTTATACTGCTCCCCATTTTTGGGGGTGTGCCTTATCACAAGTTTGCAGTAGTGTACCTTCACTTCTAGTTTCTTTTAACAGGCACAGCAAAACTCTGCCTCGGGCCATTTGTTTACATTTGTTGGGCTGGGTGTGCAGAACCATTAGGTTTGAGAAGGCCCAGACTGATCGTTTCCCACATTAGTAGGAGGTGTGAACTGCTTCACTTCCTCCCACCTCCAATTCCCCAGCCACCCCAAAGTCACACATTTAATCCCACTGCTTTCCTTACACTTTTTAATGGCATCACAAAGCTGCTTAAAGACACAGCTACACATTAATCCACCCTATACCATCCATCACAATACTATCACCTGAATAAAACCATATTGCTCACTATCTATCCTCATAGAGAATGCATTTAGAGCCCCCCCCATAATTCAGCTGCTCAACACAGGAGAACTAAGCATATCCCATTACTGCTAGGGGTCTGATTATCGTTCCAAGACAACTATAAGACAAGATTTGTCTATCCTGATTATTCCATCTCTTGGAAAAGTTAAAAAAAGAGTAGGCATTAATAGAGCAAATAAACACTGGCTTCTGCCCAACTGCTATTAGTTATGCCAGTAGAGCCAATTTTCTCCCACACCCAGCTGGTCTTACCTTAATTCTAAGCAGTACATTAAATGCACTGTTTCTGCTATATCTTGTAGTAGATTACCCTGTCTTCAGTTGAGCAGCTGTCCCCTACAAATATTCTCCCTTGTCACCCTGGAGATATATACTGCCCTTCAATCTATTTCTCCCTATAACCAAACAGCTCTGTGGAAACATAGCAGGCAGCAACCCTGCAACCAGTCTGATAAAAACAATACAAAGAAAGAAAATATTTAACATTAGATTTGGATTATCTTCTAGATGTTTCTCTAAACAAAACAAAAATGTAACTACTATATACTGTCAACCATCAGTCATTCACATCTCACTGATATCTCACAAATACCTCAAATAATCCTACAGTCAATACACCATACAACAATGAGATACCTATACCTAATCTCTCTACTATTCCTCACCACACTTATGCAAATGACTATCAAACTTGCATCTTTCCAAAGACCAAATCACCCACCAACCCACACCTACATACACTACTTACAACAGCACCCTCCTTTTTCATTTTGTCACAAATACACCCTCCGAATCCCTCTAACGTCTTTAGCTACAAATATGTAAAAACTAACCTGAAAACAATATACCACCTCCTTATAAACAAATTCAAATTCAAATGGTATTTTTCATCCCTATCACTCAGTCAGTGATCTGAAACTCAGCGGAGACATCCATCCAAACCCAGGCCTACTACTATGTCACAAACTGCATCAATATCCTATCCATGCTCAAATCCTCTAGTTACAAAGAAATCTGATATAATACTACTTAATATTAATCTCAGAAGCATTTGCAATAAACTCCAAAAATTCCAAGCATACCTAGCATTTTACAACCCTGATATAGCTGCAGTCACAGAGACTTGGCTAAACCCTCACATAAAAGACAATGAAATACTACTTCAGGTTATAACATTTTCGGACTTAACAGAACAAACAAACAAGATGGAGGAGTAGCAGTTATATATAAAAACTCCCTAAAGCTTATCCTTTACCCACATTTAAGAATGCAGAATGTCTCATAGCACATTTCAAACTTAGCAGCAGAAAAGCCATCTGCATCACTAGGCTTTACATCCCACAAGAACTAAACAGTATCACAGCAGAATGAATTCTGCACTGGCTATATAACAACATGCCCCATGAAACCATTCTAATCAATGACCTTAACATAAACTAGGACCCTAAAGACACAAACACCCCATCAAATAATCTATTTGGTTTCTCTCAAATAAAAGATGGAACCAGTATACATTAACACACAAACAAGGAATCCATCTTAGACTGGCTTCTTACAAACAAATCAAATAACATAAAATTCCTCTGGCTGCCTTGCTGAAAGTATCAGTAACTATCTACCAACGTATGCTGTCAGAAACCATCCCAACATATGCAAACAGGTAACACGTGAAAGAAAACAAAAGCTGGATAAACGCCTGGTATACACCTCAAGCGAAAAAAAAAAATGAAAAGACCAATGGTTAGACCACAGCTGAAGATAAAAATGGAATAATCCACGTCAGGAATTAAATCACTTGCAGCTTCACAGTAGTGCCCTTTATAAAACCAAAAGTTGCAACTGAGATGTAGTAGTCAAGGTAGGAAACGGTTCACTTGCAGTTTCACACCACTCTATTAAACAAGAGTAAGCGCTTTCACGATCTAAGTCAGCTGATCGCTTCTTCAGACTCATAAAAACATTTAAAACATTGGTATTTAAAATATGGTTCAACCAATGAAAACACATATAGAACTATGACATAGACTAATTAAAATTGCATACATCAGTACATTAATTTGCCTTATATTCTGCATAAGATGAAATAAAATATACATATAACAGACACATTTTATGTAATAATCCATATTACTTAATGTTTTAGTGGTCTGGATTTTAAAAAAGGTTTCAAGGAAACAGCATTGTTCAATCCTGGAGACCTATCTGCCTGAAGTAATAAAATCCATCTTTGTTCTGCTTCCTGTACCTTATTTCTTATATCACCTCCCCTCTTACTTTTATTTATTATTTCTAAAACCATGAAATTAAAAATATGTTTCCTATCTTCTTCTTCCATATGTTTTGCTAAAGCACTTGTGTCTTTTTTATTTCTTATATCTCTAAGGTGTTCAAGGATACGTTCCTTTAGACACCTGTTAGTTTTGCCTATATAAAAGGCATGACAGGCAGTGCAGAAGCTGAAATAAACCACATTGTGTGTTCTGCAGTCAGCATAAAAATCTATATCAATTATAAATCCTAGTGTAGGATGTTTATATGTAGATTTATTATATAAATAGTCACATGCTGTACAATTTCTGCAAGGAAAAGTCCCCTGCCTATCAGATAGGATCATTCTTTCATTATTTCTGGATTTATAACAGAGTTGTCTTTTTAAGGACCTCTTATTTCTAAAAGAAAAGCTGGGTCTATCTTCTAACAATTCTCTCAAGTCAGGATCCGACAATAAAACATTCCAATTCTTCCCAAAAATATTACAGAACCTTCTGATATCACTTGAATAAGTTATAGGGAATCTAACTTTAAAATCATGACCTTCCTTGCTTTTAACATCTTCTATAGTATTTGAGAAGAGCGGTTTACATCTCCCATCCCTATTTTCAATGGTATATTTAGAGCTTTCATTTATGTCTTTCTTACTATAACCTCTGTTTAAGAAGTCTTTCTCTAATATAGTCATTGTCTTCACAAAGCCTTCATCTGTATTATGTAAGCAGCTTATTCTCATATATTGTCCTTTCACTACATTTTTGTGTACAAATGTTGGATGCATACTAGTCTTATGTAAGATACTATTTCTCCATGTAGATTTTCTATACATCCCTGTTGTAAGTTCATCTAATGCTGTCTTCTTAACCAAAACATCTAGGAACTCAATAGAGTCCCTGGAATGTTGACTAGTGAATCTTAAAAATTCAGTGGTGCTATGTAAGTACTCCACCATCTCTTGCAACTCTTCACTAGTACCATCCCATAACAGGAAGACGTCATCTACAAAATGTATATACCATACAATTTTGCCAGCATATTTATTGCTAGCACTTAATACATGATCTTTTTCCCATGCAGCCAATGCTAAGTTGGCATAGCTGTTAGCACAAGCCGTGCCCATTGCTACACCAACTTTCTGTAGATAAAACTTGTCATTGAATATAAAGACATTATTTTCTAGGACAATATCAAGCAACTCACATATCAAATTAATCTTAGTGCTTTGAAAAACTTGTTTCAAGGTCAGAATATCACATATTTTCTCAATACCCCATTTATTCGGTATCACTGTGAACAGTGAAGAGACATCCATTGGCACAAACATATAATTTCTATTAATATTCCTGGTCTTATTATATAACAGTCACAGAAATGCCTTTGTATCCCTTAGTATAGTCTCACATGATTTTAGGACTATTTGTAAATTTTGTTCAATATAAACTGAGATGGCTTCTGTGGCCCATCCTTTACTGGATACAATAGGTCTCATAGGGGGCTGTGTGATGTCTTTGTGAATTTTAGGTAGACCATAATGGGTATAATTGGATGTTCTACCTGAAAGTAGTCAAACAATTCCTCTGATACATAATTAGTAATCAATAAGTCAAAAATATATACAGATATCCTGTCAATTATACCTTATACTTGTCTCTCATTTAGTTCAACATAAGTATCTGTATCATTCAAAAGTTCCATCATTTTCTTGTAATAAAAAACCTTATCCATTACTACTACACTGCCCCCCTTGTCAGCGGGCCTAATTTCAATGCTGTGAGAATCCTTTAGTTCTGACAGTGCTTCAGTTTCTGATTTACTCAAGTTATAAAATCTAGGTGGAATATTTTTAGCATGCATCTCTCTAATTTCATGCTCACACACATTAGTGAAAGTTTCAACTGTGGGATGTATCTTGGGTACAAAGGCACTAGGTTGTTTAAACATATTATCAAATACATTTATTTTAAACATGGTTTTAAGTGTTAGATTACGAGAAAATAACTTCAGCTCTTTTAATAAATCAGTTAATACTGTTTTCTGTGCTGGAATAAAGTTCAGGCCTCTTATTTAACAACGAGGCTTGTGCATCAGTTAAAGAAAAGCTAGATATATTAATTACCAAGTTTTCTGTTGGTTTTTGCTCCTGATGTTCATATATGCAGGAGTCACTCGTTCTCTCTGCTGTAATCGCGTTCTCCCTCTTTGATTCCTGCTGCTCGACCTGTCCCTTATTGGCAGCGCCTTCTTTAACACAAATGGAAGGATTGAGGTTTGTGTAGCTTCCTTTTGCTCCAAAAAAGCTACTGAATCAGAATTAACAATGGAATCCATCCTTCTGTTAGTGCAAGCCATTTGGAAAGTTTCTTTTGCCATTCCACCATTTTCAAATGTGGTAGGTTCTATACATACTCTCTCTGTGATGACATCACTGTTCTCACAGGGATTCTGATTTAAAGGGGCAGTACTATGCATATTTGAATTTTCAGAAATCTGTACTGTAGTCATTTTTTCTACATTTTCTGTACTCACAGCTGTTCTTTTTGGCCATGAAACGACCTCTTTACATTGAAAGTCATTGAGGTCCCTTTGCAATTTTTTAGTTTTAGTATTCAGCAACCTCTTATTATAGCCCTGTATACTGTCAGCAAGTTCATCTAATTTACTGCCTAGTACCTCTATAGGAAAATTATTAGTCAGTTGTTCCTGTAGCCTCTTTATCTCATCGGCTAGCTCTTTTTCTTGTGGTTTAAAAAATTCTATAAGCAAATGCATATAATCATAGCTAAGCTGTAAATTTAAATTCTGCCATATTTGAAGTAATTCAGGGTAGGTCTCACCATAAGTAGGCATATTCAATACTCTGAGACCTCTTGGCACTATTTTATATTTCAATGATGCTTCTAGATGAAACCTTTGCCACTGTAGCCTTTTAAAGCTATATAACTTATTCTCCAGATCTCTATACAGTTCAGTGAACTTCTTATGCGTATCATAGTCCACTTGTTCTCTTTCATTCACTGGAAAAATAGGGTTTAGCATCAAGGGGTTGGAATATATATGTAGTAGTCCAACTAGTCGTTCACATTGATTCTTATTGTTGTCATTACCTTCAGCCATGTCCCAGCTTTTAAATACAGTCCAAGAAACATGTGAAAGAAAACAAAAGCTGGATAAATGCCTGGTATACACCTCAAGCGAAAAAAAAAAATGAAAAGACCAATGGTTAGACCACAGCTGAAGATAAAAATGGAATAATCCACGTCAGGAAATAAATCACTTGCAGCTTCACAGTAGTGCACTTTATAAAACCAAAAGTTGTAACTGAGATGTAGTAGTCAGGGTAGGAAACGGTTCACTTGCAATTTCACACCACTTTATTAAACAAGAGTAAGCGCTTTCGCGATCTAAGTCAGCTGATTGCTTCTTCAGACTCATAAAAAACAGTTAAAACATTGGTATTTCAAATAGGGTTCAACCAATGAAAACACATATAGAACTATGACATAGACTAATTAAAATTGCATACATCAGTACATTAATTTGCCTTATATAATGTACTGATGTATGCAATTTTAATTAGTCTATGTCATAGTTCTATATGTGTTTTCATTGGTTGAACCATATTTTAAATACCAATGTTTTAACTGTTTTTATGAGTCTGAAGAAGCGATCAGCTGACTTAGATCGCAAAAGCCCTTACTCTTGTTTAATAAAGTGGTGTGAAACTGCAAGTGAACCATTTCCTACCTTGACTACTACATCTCAGTTACAACTTTTGGTTTTATAAAGGGCACTACTGTGAAGCTGCAAGTGATTTATTTCCTGACGTGGATTATTCCATTTTTGTCTTCAGCTGTGGTCTAACCATTGGTCTTTTATATGCAAACAGGTAGCCTACAAATGTGTGCAAAATATAAAATACTTTAATTCAAGCAACTTCATCTCCACAATCAAACTCTACAACTGGAATTTTTAAAAACCATGCCACTAGATTACGCTGTGACCCATTTCAATAATACTTTCCTGAACATCCTCAATAGCCACATACCACTCAGAACTGAGAGAGTCAGGTCAAACCTTGTAGCCTGGTTAACAAAAGACACCTGGCAAAGTCTTCCTCAAAGAGACAAAACATGGGAAATATGGTCCAAAATCAAAACCTAATCCAGCTACCAACACTTTAGATACTTAAGGAATTTTGCAAAAAACTTAATAAACAATGAAAAAATCCAACTTCACCAATCTTCATTCAACAATTCAACACACTAAAACAATCCCAAGGTATTTTCGTCCTTCATAAACAAACTACTACACCCTGGCCAAACAACTATGCACACACCAACAGCCAGTAATAACCCAGACAATACAGCCACCCACTTCAATTCCCACTTTATAAACTCAGTACTCTCTATTACTAAACAAAGTTGTCCCACAACCCTCATTACCCCAACCTCATTTAATAATAATACTATATCCTTCTTTTTCCAACCAGTCCAAACTAGCACCATAAAAATACCTATAAAATCTCAAACCAATAAGCATTGCAGCAATCTACCAACAGAGTAACTAAAACTCATTTATAAAGCTCTAGACTTCCTTTTTTTCTATTCTAAATTACTGATCCATAACAGAAAACCATGTCCCAGCCATCTGGAAGAAATCTTTCCTAATTCTATTCCACAAAAGTGGAAATTCAACTGATCTATCCAACTACAAACCTATAACTAAACCACCACTTTCAAAAAATATTAGAAAAATGTATCCACTCCAAGGTCCTCAAATATCTTACCCAAAATAATCTTCTCTTTATGACCCAACACAGCTTCTCCCCAGTCGTAGTACAATTACTGCTCTTATTAGTGTTACTCGTGCTATTAACTGCAATATAAATAATGGTGACCTAGTATCAGCACTCTTCTTGAATCTGTCAAAGGCCTTTGAAACAGTTTCCCAACAAATACTTTTCCGTGAATTATCATCCCTATGTCTAAATAAATCATCTCTCACATGGTTTCATAGCTACTTTACAAATAGAAAACAATCAGTAAATTGGAAAGAACAATTTTTCGCATTTCTTCCTGTCACAGTTGGAGTTCCACAAGGATCAATACTGAGCCCACTTGTATTTATTATATTTGTAAACACACTCCTTACTGCCACAAAAAAAGTTAAGTATAGTTCAGTATGCAGATGATGCAACTTTCATCTGCTCTTCCCCAACACTACACATCCTCCAGGAAATCATACAAGTGTCTTTCTCATCTGTATAATCTTGGCTAGGCACTACAGACATACTTCTAAATGCAAAAAGACTAAACTAATGCTGTTTTTTTACCAAAACAGTTTAATACTCAACAACACAATTTCCATATTGTCTCATCTGACAATTCAAAAACTGAAACAATGACAGAAGCCAAATTGCTTGGAATACTCCTAGAAAACAAACTCAAGTACAGCAAACATATTCTCCAAACTATCAAAAATACACACAAAAAACTAGGCTCCCTATACAGAGCAAATCAATATCTTACAGTATCCAGAAGAAAATCCATAGCAGCAATCTACCTACTCCCATCTCTATTGTATGGATCACCTATCTTCACTAATTGCAACAATACCCTCAAGTCCAAACTTGATACATGCTGTAATAAAATAAGATTCACCACATATTCATCTCATAACACCCACCACTACACAGCTCTAAAAGACATAAATTGGCTAGAACTTCAAAATCAGATAACCTACTCTCAACTCACCACTGCACATAAACCTATCTACAAGGTAGATAGTTGCAGCGCTCTAAAAAAGCATATTACTACCATACATCAACAGCAGAACACCACTCCAATAAGAAATCTCTCCTAGATGTAACTAACTCAGAAATCTCTGCTAGAAACTCACTGTATTTTCACTGTGCGTCAAAACTGTGGGACTCCATTCCATTAGAGTTAAAGCTTACAGAAAACAACAAATGCTTTAAAAGTCTGTTAAAACACCATCTGCAAGGCACTTGGCTCTGCTCTTGTTTACAAACAGATAATTTCCAATCCTGAAGAAAATCCAAGCTTTAATACCTCTGACAAAACAATATCTGGCTGTACTAAATTCCCATATGGTGATTATTATACTTCCCCTTCTATCTACTACTGTAATAATTTACTTGCTTATATTTCTTCACTACCTACTTCTGTTTAATCCTTGTTCTCCCTCATCATAGGACTAATTTCAACTGAAATGTCAATATTTGTATCCCCTTATTTTTCATTGTATTCCTGTATGCTACAACCTTACACAAATACACAGGTAATCTCTTATTTTCTCCTCTTCTTAGAGTCACAAATTGTATGATACAAGGTTTGCATTAATCATCTGTTACACCTAATTATGTATGCAAAAATGTATATGTAACCAAGATGAAAATACTATATACAGTACAGAAAATGAAAACATACTGTATATTGGCTATGCATGTGAATATTGGAGAGTCCCCTGGGCCTCTGCTGAAAATAGGTGTATATCCCACTTAACAAAGATAAACAAATAAAATAAAATACATAATATTATATTCATAAAATAGCATAAAGTATTCTAAGAACTAAGCTAACACGGGAATGAAAGGAGATTCTGCCAATAGGGATGACTGCAATTAGTAGTACAGAGAATAGGCAAGGGGCTGGCATTTACTGTATAAAACTGACAAAGGAACCAATGTATTGGGAGCAAATAATTAGAGAGGGAAAGTTAATAGAATGGAAAGATGTCAAGAGTACATTTGGACTGCAGCTTAGAGATTGACTTCCCAATCAAGGATTGATATCAGAGCACAGGCAAAGACAAAGGAACAGGGGGATCCTAATTGAAAGACCAGCAATGGAAGAGTTTTAAGTCAAAATTATATAATAGGCTGCACTTAAAAAACGATAATTAGTAGGGTAGGTAAAATATTGCATGATACCTATAAGAATTAGTCAGAGGAGGTTAGAAAGGATTAGAAAGAGAGACTGGATAAGCAATTCACAAATAAACAATGGGAGCATATATGTATGGCTCCCAAATGTGCAACAAAGTCTAGATTATTTATGATTTTTGCTTGGAAGTGTTTGCATTGGTATATTTATACCTCAAACAAACTTTAAAGATTTTTTCCTCAGGTAGATTGCAAATGTTGGTTGATGGGGAAAAAAGAGATAATTGGGAACATATTTTTGGGACTGTAATTAGTTGGCAGACTTCAAATATTTCCTGCAGACTACTTTATCAGAAGTACTGGGTGAGCAAATGGGTTTAACTAAGGAAATTATTTTTGAGCTGTCATACAGATTCAGAATTGCCTAAACACAGTAAGGCCTTGCTAAGTTTAATTCTGGTGGCTGCTAAAAAAGCAATTACTAGACAATGAAAATAAAAGTCGGAGCCAACCATACTAGAAGA
Source organism: Protopterus annectens (assembly GCF_019279795.1). Taxonomy (NCBI): domain Eukaryota; kingdom Metazoa; phylum Chordata; order Ceratodontiformes; family Protopteridae; genus Protopterus; species Protopterus annectens. The sequence goes on along the minus strand of NC_056750.1, from coordinate 98,690,213 downwards.
AATGAATATAGTAACAAAGATAAAAGAACTGGAAATGGGATCTTTAGAAAAGGAAAGGAACAAAATACAAAGAAAAATGGGAAATATAGAAACAGTACGCGCAGAACAATGTTTTGGAGGAGGAAAGATATTTAAAGGAAGGGAGGAAATGAATGAGCTATATAATGGTTGATTGACAATGACTGTCTAGAAGATTATATGTGATGTATAATGTTTGCAACTGAAAATATGTTACTATGGTTTGTTTTCATTTATATAAATATATGATTGCCTATGTCATAAGTGATATTTAAATAAAGATGTTTAAAAAATAAAAAAAAAGATGTTTAAAAAAACAAAACAGTGAGAAACTGGAAGCTCTTGTTTATGGATATGGATAGTATGATGCAAGCAAATATTTTTAGTCCCACTGTCTTTATATACTGCACATGCACATTTTTATTAACCAGAGAAGTTGGGGACAATAATTAAAAAAGAGTTGAGGGACTTTATCTTGGAGTGGAAGAGAGCAAGAGTTAAACTGGATAATTTGATCTTCCCAATAGAACAGGGAATCTTAGGATTACCTAATTTGATGGGATACTTTTGAGCTATGCAATTAAGGCTCATATACATAACACAAGCAGAAGGTTACAATTCAAAGTGAAAGGGGATGATGATGACGTGGGGGAAGAGTTCAAGAAATAAAATAAGAGTTAGATTTTGGGTGAAGATCCCTGAGAAGAATAACAACAACCATACAGAATATTATATTCATAAAGTTTCAGAAATCATTCTAATAAATAAGCCAACACTGTAATGGAGAAAGAATAATTTGACAATAGGGACTACTGCAAGAAGGAGTACAGAAAATTAACAAGAAAGGGCTGGAATTTACTAGAGTAAAAATGGCAAATGAACCAATGCATGTGCACAAATAACTAGACAGGGAAAGATAAGAAGGTGGAATGAGGCCAAGAAGAAGTTTGAACTGCAGGTTAGTGACTGCCTTCCTTTACAGAGACTAATATCAGAGTATTAGGAAACAGAAAAGTACTGAGGAATCTAAAGTGAAATATCTGCTTTGGTAGAGTTTTTAGTCAAATCTAGATTGGAAGCTGTTGTTAGAAAAGATGATTAGAAGGGCATATAAAATATTGCACAATAACTATAAGAAGCAATCAGATGAATTTAGAAAAGATAGGGAAAAGAGACCAGAAAATCAATTTACAAGGGAACAATGGGAGGGCATATGTATGGCTCCCAAGTATCAATGAAATCCAGAAAGTTTAGGATTTTTGTTTGGAAGTATTTGCATAGGTATTATTACTCTGAGCAGACTTCATTTTTTTTCTTCAGGTAGGCAGCAGATGGAGGTGTGATGGGGAAGGAAGAGGTAACTGGAAACGTGTTTTTGGGAGTGTAATAAGCTGGCAGATTTAAAAAAAATTCCCTACAGAATACTCCATCAGAAATATTATGGGAGCAAATGGCTATAACTAAAAAAATTATTCTTTTGAGTCGGGACACATGATCTCAATTGTCTAGATATAGTAAGACCTTATTAAGTTTAATTCTCTTGGCTGCCAGAAAAACAATTACTAAAAATGTAAATCAAAATTTAAACCAAATGTATTTGAAGTATTAAATACTGTACAACAGTACAGTTGGTCGGTCCTTGGCCCCCTATTGTTCGGCATCTACTTCTCAGAAGTACAGGCCAACATGGGAGGACTTTGGCTGACAAAGTTTGCAGACGACTGCAAACTGGGTGCCATAGTGGAAAGTGCATCGGACACGGATATCCTTCAGAAGGGACTCACGGAAACAGATAGCTGCTGCCAGAGCCATGGCCTGAAGTTAAACGCCAAAAAATGTATAGTCATACCCTTCGGGAAAAACAAGGTAACCCCAAGCTACCATATAGGTGGCAATCCACTAAGCACAGAAGAGGTTATCAGGGACCTGGGGACCCAGGTTGACAGTGGCCTTTCTTTTGACACTCACGTTGCTAAAGTGGTTAGAATGACCTTCTACATTGCCCACCTGATCATGAAGGGATTCACATCCAGATCTAGTGAGGTCATTGTTCCCCTGTACTCTTCACTTATCAGACCAATGATCGAGTACAATGCCCCATTCGGGATGTATCTCACCCGACATCTGCAGCAATTGGAGAGACCCCAAAAGTTCCTCACCAAAAGGATAAAGGGACTCCAAAATCTGTCATATGCTGCCAGATTGAAGAAACTCCAGCTCTATTCAGTCGTATACCGTCTGCTCAGAGGTGACATGTGCCTGACATACAAGGCCATGTCCAACCCGGAATTAATGGACATGCTCCACCTCAAAAAATCCAAATCCACCAAAACCACTAGAGCAAGCGACTTAAACCTTAGCATGGATATAAATAGGAGGGATAGATTTATCACTCAGAGACTCCCTATGCTGTGGAATAAAATCCCGGTCCATGTGAGGCAGAGCATCTCGCTGGCTCTGTTCAAGAGAAATCTTGACCTGTGGATGGGAGATCGTAGGTTTACCCCGGGAATCATCTCTGTGTCACTGCTGGACAGAGGCACAACAAACTAATGGGCACAGTATTTTTTCATATAAGGGGTGGCGTAAGCCACAAAAATTTGGGCTAAGCTTATAAATGCCTTAGGGCAGATAGCCTAGTATAAACCTATGAACCTATGAACAGATAATTGAACTGGAAGAAAGATCTTTAGAAAAGAGAAGAAACAATTTACAGATAAATAAATGGAACTTGTGGGAACAATACTTGCAAATAATAGTTATGGGAGATGTGAGGTTTAAGTGAAATTGAGGAATTTATGTAATGAGCTAAATGTGAGTTGTTATGAAGAAAAAAGAAACATATGCTATGTATAATGTATGTAAATTCAATAATTGGAATATGGTTTGTTTTCTTTTCTATTAATATCTGTGCCTTTATCTTAAGTCATGATTTGATAAATATTTTAAAAAATAAATAAATAGCTTCCGGTTATGGGAGAAAAAAAGCTAAATTACTTCTTGGTTTACTTGTTGTGAAGATATGTGAAGGCTGCCAGCCTAGCCAGATAGAATTTTGTAGATAATTCTGTCATTTGTAAATATTAATATAAGCCACAGGCTTGTTCTCTTATAAATATCGACTGTCAAAAATCTCCTCTCACCTCACCATCCAGACATCTGTGCATAACATTTTTTCTGTCCCTCAGCTTAGTCCTGCTCTACACACAATTAAATTGTACTGAACACACCTTTTCTGTTCTTGCCCCTCAACTTTAGAAATCATTCCCATCCTCTTTAAGAGACAGCTAGTATTATCCAATATTCTGATCAAGTCTTTAAATCTTCTTCAGATAAAAGCAAAATATGCTTGTTTTTTCCACTACAGGAATCTTTTAATTCTTATTATCTGTATCTATCCTCTGTATAAAATCTTTCACATTATTTCAGTCAGTCTCACTGTACCTGCATTTCTCGCTCTCTCTTTCTGTCACACAACCCTTTTTTTCCTCTGTCATCACTTTCTCTTCTCCCTCTCCCTTCCTCCTCTCACTGCTGCTCTTTCTACCCTCCCTATCTTTTATAATCCCTTCTCACCCCTCACATTCATTCCATTTTTCTCACTCTCACTCTCTCTTCAACTCTCTCTTCTACCCTCAACTATCCCCCAACTCTCTGTAGTATTCTCTTCTAGTTTCATAAATATTCTTAGGTACATAGTAGTTTTACAGATGGTTTCTGTATAACAATATTGAAACATCTACACAATAAAATTATAAGCCAGCGTAAAAGTACCTGTGTTGAAATTTTCAAACAAATGTTCTAAACTGCCTGGATTTTATTGTATACTTAGATGTTTGCAAATTTATTCCTATTATTTTTTTGTCTTATCAGTTTTGCTTTTCCATTCCCTCCTTAGCTAATCTGATTTTTGTACTTGTCATACATTATTTTGTGTGATCTTTCTTACCTGCACTCTCTATTCATAGTTCTACCAAAACGTATACTACTGTTGATATTTCATTTGTTCTGCTTTTCCCTGTCTCTGTTTAACTCTGTTATGAATCTTTGTTATGTTAGGTATCTCTGTTAAGCAAACCAAGCACCATTTTAGCTTTGTCCCAGCTTATTACATTTCTAGAATGGCTAATCTACTCAAAATACACATTTTTATGAATCTTATTCAATTGTTTCTAACAGCCCCTTGACAGTCTAACTTATTTTTAACTGCAGGCATTTCCATAGCCAGGAATTATTTTCTCCAAACTTTCACTTCTTTTGTTCTTAAAATGTTTTCTACCAATTTTGTAAAAGTAATATTTTGTATACATATTAATATTCTCCTTAAGTGATTATATCCAAAAAATAGATTATTTCTTTATCTCTAGATCCACCTCATGCTAACATGATCTTTTTCCATTTAAATCTGTAGCCTTCTACTTATGTAATATATGTATATAAGTCTCAAGTTGGTGGCCTTAAACTAACCCTCAAGTCTGGCATTTATTTTTGGGACCTCCAAGATGGCTGCACACTGAGTAACAGCGTGTTTCTAGCTCTCCCAGTGTGAAAACAGAAACTCAGCAGAAAAGATCAGAAGAATTGTTTTTATGGGTAAATTTCAGTAACTGGCTAGATGCCAGGAATAAAGAAATACAGAAGACCTGGAAAAATCAGCTACAAAAACTGAGTAAGAAACACTAACTGATGAAAGTTCTGCAGCTGTTCAGCAAAATGCAAAGCAACCTTCAGACATGACTTCCAGTAACCTACAGGAAGATATAAGACAACTCCATACAGACCTGGTTAAACTAAAGAAAACTTTGATGGAGTATATCAACACAAACAACAAAAGGTTGGAAAATTTGAGTTTCAGCTGAGATGATAAAGCTGCAAATATCAAAGGATGAGATGAAGAAAAGGCTGGCTGAGTATGAGACTTCTCAGGAAGAAATGTTTCAAAAATAATACAATTAGAGGACAGAGCATATAGGGAAAACTTGAGATTTTCAGCTATACCAGAGAAGCTGGAAGGAACAGACTGCATTAATTTTATGAAAGCAAAAATAAGCAACTGGACTGATATTCTGCAGCAGGAATTGTTAGTTGAAAGGGCACATTGTATGTATGCTTCAAACAAAGCAACCTAGACCTTTAACAGTAAAGATGCAATTCTAACAGCAGAAGGAGATGAGTTTGACAAAACTGTGGCAAAAGGACAAAGTACTAAAAGTGGGAGACAGCAGAGTGTTTGCGGAGAATTATTACTCACTGTACACCAGGCAGAAGAGGAGTAAATTAATTAATTACACTATTCAGGGAATATCAAGACATGGATGTGAGATTCAAACTGCTGTATCCAACTGTCTTTAAAGTATTCTTCCCTGGAGGGACAAAATCTTTTTTAATGAAGTGCATTCTAAGGAGGAAATACAAAAGTTTGTCCAACAAAAAGTGAGCTGTGAAACAGAAGCAGATTCTGCTTCTTGTTCTCCAGTAAGAACGGCCACAGAGAGACTGAACCTGTGAAACCTTTTCTAGTATTTCAATGGAAAATGGGGAGAAGGAAGGGAGCATGAGAGTTGACTAGAAAATTTGAGAGTACATTGGAAATGAAGCAGAGACAGGATTTGGGTGATGGAGAAGAACTGTTATAAAACCAGTAACTGATTGTGGGATTACAGTGCAATAATTATATTTGTGAAATATGACAGAACAAGAAAATCTGGAAATATTGGACTTTTTCAAAATTTCTTAGATTTGTGGGAGACTGTAAAGTATACGCTCTACTTCATGTCATTAATGTTCAGAAAAATGCTTTGGGCAGGTAAGAGAGGGGAGAAAGCTACCTGTCAGTAAATAAAACATTTTCTTTTCTTAATAGTACTGTATTTGTAGTGTATAGTTTTCTTTGCATGCTATTTTTAAGTGGAATGCGGATTGTAAACAGGTGCTGTTATTGCTCTTTTTTTCTCCTCTTCTCTCTTCTTGTACAGTTTTAGGAAATATAGGCAATACAATGTAAAAAAAGGCTTAGTTTAAAAGGCATGGCAAAGTTAAAATTAATGTGCTTTCTTCATTCTTGCATGAGGAAATGACTGCATTAAGGACCTTAAATTGATTAGTTTATTTATTTTATTTATTTGCAGTTTGTTTGCCAGGATGGTCCATTGGGTTGAGAAGAGCCCGTTTTCAATGGAGTCCTAGGGAGAAAAGCTCCATAGAGACAAAGTACATAGTAAACACATTATTAATGCTATAGTAATACAGAAGTACAGATAAAAAACATGGTATATAAATGTACAATTTAGTAAAATGCAATGGAGAGATTATAAAATTGTAAAAATTATAAGAATTACAAAAATTATATATATTATTATATATACTATATTATTATATATACTGTATTATATATATTATATTATTATATGGTTTTACGAGAGTGCAAGTAAATGGAAATGAATATTGAATACTATGTGGCTTTTTTTCTATCAAATGCGTATACACTTAGTAGCAATTCTGCAGCTGGTCTTCATGTTTCCATGGAAACAGTCTGATAAAGAGAACTGGCTGTCTAGTTCTCATGTCTCCAATGAGACAGTCTGATAAAGAGAAACTGGAGACAGTCTGATGGAAGAGGCTTGGCTGAGGGAAAAGAAAAAAAAAGTAAAGAGAAACTGGCTAGGACATAATGTTCTCTGAAAGCAATCAGGGGTTTTCCTAGCTGGGAGGGCTTTAAAGATAAGACAAACCAATTAGACTTGAAGTAAAGTTTTCTAAATTTTTTTAATGCAATGGAAATACTAATATAAACAGGTGCTCCCCCCTTTTTCTCCCTTCTACTGCAATGTTAAAAAAGGGGGGAGAGAGGAACGGTCTGGTTGAGAGAGTATGATGAAAGAAAAATCTGTGTGCTTTTTTCAGTGCTTGCATGGGGAAATGACTAGGTTAAGACCCTAGGTGTTATCCAGTGACAATTTTATTACAAAGCATGTAAATGAAAAAGAATATTGAATATTATCAGGAAGGGCGGCCACGGTGGTGCAGTGGTTAGCATTGCCGCCTCACAGCAAGAGGTTCTCCGGTTCGATCCTTGGCTGGGGTGCCTTCTGTCTTGAGTCTGCATGTCCTCCTGTGGTCGTGGGTTTCCTCCGGGTGCTCCGGTTTCCTCCCACATCCCAAAGACATGCTGCAGGTGGATTGGACATTCTAAATTGGCCCTAGGTGTGCATGTGAGTGTGCCTTCTGTGGAAGGTTGGGCGCCGGGCTGGCAACTCGACACCATAAAACTCCACTGCCATTCAATGTGCGGACAAGGTGATCCGCTGCGGCGACCCCTAACCGGGAAAAGCCGAAAGAAGAAGAAGAAAAAGAAGAAGAAGATTGAATATTATCAGGCTTTTTTTTCTAGTAAACAAGATACCCTTAGCAGTTTTGGTTCTGGTTTGCATGTCACTAGAAGACAATCTGATAAAGAGAAATGGCTTTGAGAAAGTGTTTACTGAAAGCATTGAAGTGTTTTCTCAGCTGGGAGAGCTATAAAGATAGACAAAATGAAATAGCACTTACTAACAGCACAAGCTGTTCCATGCATCTTAGCATGACTAACCTTTCTTTTTGGTTAACTATAGCCTGTCTGTGTGGCTATTAAGACATTTTATTCTTATTAGGAAGCAAAAACTTCAGTATGTGAAGATATACATAGTTTTGTGTATTACTATTAAGTTAATATGTTTTAGGGGGTTATTTATTCTGTTTGAGGGCTTTCAAAAAAAGTTATGTATATGTGGCAGAGTCTCAAGTGGATATGACAAGAAACAACTGTATAAAAGACCAACCTGCCAAATAGTATATGCATGTAACATAAAAGTTGGGACTAACAAAAAAGCAGTTATACATAAAAGGTGGTAATAATAACTATATAAGAAAATTATGCTTTCTGTAATGTCTTTTAATCTGAACGGTCTTACAGATAAATATAAAAAAGAAAGACTGGTGAACTATATTAAAAATCTAGAGTACAAATAGCTATGCTACAGGAGACACACCTGGAAAGAACTGAACATGTGAATTTGATAAAGAAAGGTTTTCAGGATGGTTATTCAGTGGAATATCTGGGGCAAAGGAAAAGAGGAGTACTTACTTTAATTGCAAGAGGAGCTCCAATATTGACAGAAGAGAGAAAAAAGATAATAATGGAAGATATATAGTACTAAGGGGCTACTGGCAAGGAAGGAGAATTACACTGGCATGCATTTACATCCCACCTAAAACTGCTATAATGGCGCTTAAGAAAATTGTGGGAGAAATAATCAGCTTTCAGCAAGGAATATTACTTGTAGGTGGAGACTGGATTTTTTTTTTTTTTTGCAACAGCGAAGATGTGTCTGGGGGGCCTAGAAGGGAAAATATAACAAAGGAGGTTAGATTTCTGATGAATTTTATGAAAATGTTTGACATGGAAGGTGTAAATTCAGTACCAGGAGTTTGGAGGGAATTTACATATTATTCTCCAAGATGTAAAGACTGGGCTAGGCTAGATAGAATTTATATCTCACAGGAACATGTGCATTCAAATTAAGTTCTTGAAACGCACCCAATAACTATGTCAGATCATGCATCAATAATGACTAAAATAAAAATGCAAAGTAATGAAATAAAAATGAGGCACCAGCGCTTTCCCACCTATCAGCTGAAAAGAGACGAATTTAAGGAATGTATTTTGGAATTAACTCAGGTGCTACTAGAGAAGACTGAAATTTCTTCTGAAAGCACAGCTAGGGAGTGAATAGGGAGTAAAATTAAAGTGGAGTTTAAACTAGGATGGAAATAAAGGAAAGGGAGATATGGCTAAGAAGTATCAAGAATTATTTAGTGGGACTGACAAATGTTAAAGTATTGTAAAATAGGGGGAATCTCTCTAAACAAGAAAAGCAGCAACTGCAGAATGCTAAACTGACAATAAGGGATTACCTCGATAATATGCACAAATTTAGAAAGATTGCTATTAAACAACTGTTTTCTGATAATAATTTTAGAGCAGAAGAACTATTAGCACAATGACTCAGGCAACAGAAAGTGGAAAGGGCGGTCACCAAGCTTAGGGAGCCTATAACAAGGAAGATAACCAGAGATCCTGTAGATGTATTAGATATATTTCACAAGTGTTATAAAAGTTTGAATAAAGCACAGAAATATGGAAATCAAGAAATGGTACAAATGGAAATGTTAATGGAAGAACTAAATATGCCAAGGTTAGAGGTAGATGAGGTTCAATTACCAACAGTTAGGATAGGAAGAGATGAGATAAAATGGCTATGTATAACCAATCTACAGGAAAGTTCCCAGGAATAGATGGTATTCCTGTGGAAGTTTGGGAGCTAGGAGGAAAAAACTGATAAAAGAGCTGGAAGGTTTGTTTAACATTATTTTAAGAGGAGGAGAAGTACCAGCATCCTGGAAGAAGGTGGCAGTAGTTGTAATACCTAAAGAGGGTAAAGAACCACTGGATCCAGCTTCATACAGGTCCATTTCAATACTAAACCATGATTATAAACTGTTTATGTCTATAATGGCTAAAAGAATGGCAAAAGTGATATCAAAATTGATAGATGTGGATGAGTATTGTTTTGTGGAGGGGCAGCAAACATTTGACAACATTAACAGAACATAGATGATACAGAGGGAAGCAGAATATAAGAAAATACCACTGTTATTGCTGGGACGTGATGCAGAGAAAGCATTTGACAGAAAAGAATGGGACTTCATGAACAGGGTAATGGAAGCATTTGCTTTCCCTCATACAATTATAAGGTTGATTAGTAGTATATAAAAGGGATCGGAGGTGAAAATTAAAGTGGGTGTGGTCCTCTCTGATAACCTCTGCTTGAGTAGAGGAACTAGGCAGGGTTGTCTGCTTTCCCCTTTGTTGTTTGCATTATACTTTGAACCATTAGCAAAGAAAATAATGGACTCAGAAATTCAAGGATACAATTAGTATAGTAGTCAGAAAAAGCTGGCTCTATTTGCAGATGATATTATTTAATACATGACAAAACCAAAAAGGGACATTACAGTGTTGTGGAACATTTTAAGACAGCTTCAGATCTTCTCAGGGCACACAATTAATGAAGCTAAAACAAAGGCAATAGCAGTAAATTATGTACCCACACACAAATTGGTCCAACAATTTCCATAATTATGGGGACATGATAAAATGAAGTATTTAGGAGTATGGATTAGAAATGACTCTATTATGGAAGCTAAGGATATGTAGGAAGAGACTAAATACAAGATAATACAAAAATTGAGAAACTGGAAGCTTTGTTATATGGATATTGATACTAATATTCAAACAATTTTAAATGTTTTAGCCCCTTTAGTCTTATACACAGGCCAGGTATATTTTTATCAACCAGAGGAGATGCTGTGGATAGCAATTAAAAAAGAGTTGAAGAATTTTATATGGGAAGGGAAGACAGCAAGTGTCAAGTGGGATAAGCTGATTCTTCCAATAGAACAAGGCAGACTAGGATTACCCAATTTGTGGGGGTATTTTAGAGCAATACATTTAAGGCTCTTATACATAGCACAAGCAAAAAACTATAATTCAAAGTGGAAAGGAATGATAATGATGATATAGGGGTGAAGCTCATGAAATAAGGAGAGACTGGGATTTTGATGCAGACTCTTAAGGAGAACAAAAAAAATCATACAGAGTATTATATTCATAAAATAGCAGGGAGTATTCTAAGAACTCAACCAGCACGAGAATGGAGAAAAGAGATTCTGTTGATAGGGATGACTGTGGTTAGGGATACAGATAACAGGCAAGAGGGGGCTGGAATTTATTGGAGAAAACTGGCAAAGGAATGAAAGTATTGGGAGCAAATAACCAGCAAGGGAAATGTAATAGAATGGGAAGAGACCAAGAATTTATTTGGACTGCAGGTGTGATTGCCCTCCCTATCAAGGATTGATATCAGAGTATAGGCAAAGAGAAAGAAATAGGGCGGCCCTAAATGAAAGACCAGCAGTGGTACAGTTTTTAATAGAATTTAGAACAGAAGCTGCTGTTAAAAAAAGGAATAATTAGTAGAGCATATAAAATGTTGCATGATAATTATAAGAATCAATCAGAGGAGCTTAGAAAGGATTGGGAAGAGAGACTGGATAAGCAATTCACAAAGAGACAATGAGGGATATATAAACTATATAGCCATAAAGACTTTATAGCAATGGTTCAAGACTAAAGTTAGTCTGTATAGTACAGGATCTGCTGGGTCCCTACCTTTATTTAGTAGTACTGTCACCTCTGCACTTTTCCATGTTTTGGGTTCTTCACCCCCAATCAATATACTGTTTTTTAAACACCTTTATTAAATCATTGCTTAACACATAGATACATACATTAACAGAAAAGTAAACATACAGTATTAACTTCTTTTCATTTACACACATTATATATTACATTGTCTTTCTTTATAACAACTATGTTTCAGTCCAACATTATGTAAATTGCTTAGTTCCTGCCTTCCCTTAAACCTCACTCCTCCTCCTGAACATTATTCTGCATGTATTGTTCTTACAAATTCCATTTACTTATATGTAATTTATTCCTTCCATTTTCTAAAGATCCCTCTTTCCATTCAGTATACTATTGCGTAACATAAGCCAAATCTTAATTAGCTCCTTGGTACCTAATTTAAAAATACATACAGTGATACTATCTGCTCCTGAGGATTTTCCTGTAGCCTGATTATGGACCATTGCTATCTTGTCCTTGCAGATATGTGCTGTTAAGTGTCTTGCCTCCTCTTCCATTATTGCTGGCAAATTTAGGTCTTCCATAAATGTTTCAAACTGCTCCTTAGCTCAATCTCCTAGGTCCTCTACTTTATAATTTCTAGTATTTCTTCCAGATCCCTTGTTATTTTTCTTATAAATGGACCTCTGAGGTTTACTTTTGTCCTTTCTGCTTTCTGTTGCATAATAGTTTGATCTAAAAATGTATTTGCTCTTAGATTACTACCAATATGTTTGCTAAATTACTATGCTTCTGTAGTTTTATATTGTCCACATGTTCATTAATCTGTTCCTTAACTATATGCACATGCTTCTGTTTTTTTTAATCTCCTTTAACTGTTTTGCAACATCGTTACATATGTTAGCTCCTCTAAGTAGTTTCTAATACTAGTCTCTGTTTCTACTAGATTCTTTTTTAACTCTAGTTTAATTTTCTCCCACACAAGAGCTAAGCCTTCCAAATTGGTTTCTCCCATATTTCTCTAGTCTCTGTTTCTACTAGATTTTTTGAAATCTGATTTAATTTTCTCCCACACAAGAACTAAACCATCCAAATTAGTTTATTTCTTTCCCAGAATGTCCCATAGTTTGTTCATTACCAAGTTTTTTCTTTTAAGAGATAAGTACAGAAATGCCTTTCTTTTCTTTTATTTCCTCAAAGTCCTCAAATTTGTCAGAAAAGGAAGGAGCATGGAGTCACACAGTTATTGGATGGGTCTCAAACTTTTTATTAAAAAAATAATATTTATGTGTAATACACACACACACACACACACACACACACTACATACTCCCATGAAATATCATTTCTTACTAGTCTGGCACAGATGATGTACCTCCTGTCAGTCCCTGAATGATCATGAAGCATCCTCTATGCCAAAATACTTTCACACATGTCTTTAAGAACCTTTCTTCTCCAGTTATAATCTACATGGGACTGCTTGGCATTCCTGATAATCATCATCACCATCATCAACCCCCTTCTTCCCATTTTTTACATGGGGGTGACATGTTGTATAAACTGTTGTCACCTCTTTCTAGTTTCCTTTTGAATTTTTCCTGTTTCTCTGAATTCTTCTTCACTAAATCATCTTCTGTTTTCCTGTACATGTGCTTGAACTATGGTAATCTGTTCTCTTTGACTTTCTCTGCAAATGGAGCTACTTTGGTTCCTTCACTGATGTCATTCTTTGACTGTCCCACAGTGTGTATCCTATTATTCATCTCAGGCACTTCATCTCCATAACCTCTAGTTTCCTCAGCTGCAGCTTTCACTGCCCAAGTTTCTGTACTGTACAGAAGTACTGATCACATAACTGTTTTGTGCACCTAACTTTTCAGCTTCTTTGGCATTCTTCTTGACCCCCCCCCCCCGTATATCCTGCTTAGGGCATAGCATATTCCAGTCAAACCCATAAATAGAAGACTTTGTTGAAAGAAAGTTATCTTATTTAAAATCTTTCTAAGCTCTACTGTGTTTCTTTTAAGAGGTTTGTAAATAGATGTCAATATAATTTTTCTTCACATCCACTAACCTCTTACCCGTACAACTCTTCCATGACTATCTTTTATTTCCTCTTCTATTGTTACTAGTGCACCTTTCCATCTTAGTATTATTAATTCACTTTTTATAAATCCCTAGCACTCCACCAAATAATCTCCTTGGAATCCTTTCCTTATTAAATTGTTATGCTTCATTTTGTCTATGTGCAGTTCATAAGTTCATAGGTAGTTACTAGGCTCATGACCCTGTGGGGTCTTTTTAAGCCTACCTGGCTTCCCAAGATGAGAATCAAACTCTGTACTTTGTGTCTTCAAGTTAAACACCTTAATCATTATACTAATCCCCCAACCCTATCTCCAGCTACACCCTCAAGCTTTACCCATTCTAAAATTAGGTTTAATAATCCTGAAACTGCATGTTAGAGTTAGTTTTCCATCCTACATCCATTCTTGTCCAATCTCAATTCTTCTCTCAGATGTGAAAAACAACCTGAATACTCTCAGTCAACTTATGTTTAGCCATTAGAAAAAGTGCACTGGCTACCATTAATTGACTAGATTCTGTAATGTTGCAAGTTATGCTGAAGAGATTTATGTTACCAGGAATGCATCTAAGCGTGTACTCTCTTCAATATATCACACTTCATTTATATTCACTGAAGTGCTTATTGGATCTCCTTTAAGTACTAGTTTAGTGACTCCCCAAAGAGATGCCTCAAAGTTCACTGTTCAATAATTTCCTGGTTAATTGCCTGTGCCTGCATATAGTTTATATGTACCTGTAAAGCTCCACTGGTAGAGTAAAAAGGCAAGTTAATGGTTCTACATGTGTGCATGGCATAGCTCATCTGAAATGCTAGAAAACTAGCATTTGATATGATTTAGTGCACAATTCTACCTGTATGCACAACACCAGGGGAATTAGCATAATTTAATATACACATGTATGATCAGCTCACTTCAACCTCTTCCCCTTAGCAACCCTAGATCACAACATTATACTGCTTATATCTATATTTTATCGTCACAATATAAACCCCAGATACACTGCAGTTGACTGTCTGACTTTAACATCACTGGTACTATCAGCAGTCACTGATGAACCCCCCGCACCCACGTTTGTAGTACCTCTGTATACTTTGCAATGCAATAGGAACACAACTTCAAAACATATTACTAAAAAAAAGGTACTTTTTTACTTAAAGTTACAACTTCACTTCTGGCATGCATTGGGGTTGGTATAATGGTTAAGGTATTTACTTTAGAAACACAAGGTGCGCTGTCTGATTCTTACCTTTGAGGGGAAATTGTATAGGCTTAAAATTGCCCACAAGGGCAGCTAGCCAAGTACTTGCCTATAAACCTATTATCCTTATAAACCTTAATGACAAAATGGGAATTATACTGTTAAGTTCTTCCACCAGCTTTCAGTCTTTTTCTACTTCTTGCAGATGGACAATTCTCATGCCCAAACTGAACTTTATGGAAATGACACTTTACAGTTCATCCATTTATTGTCTACTTTCATATCTCTGCTGGCCATGTTCTTCATCATCTAGACCACCTAACACCAGTCTTTGGCTCAAGCTTTCTAGTCCATTTTTGAGTTTTTTCCTGTCATTCACTCATTTTCCTTTGGAACACCAAAAAAAGGTTTTACTGACAAGTTCTGTATAAGGTCTGTGCCATTATCAGAAGAATGAGAAGCAGAATCCCCTTGAACTTGCTGGCTTACTTTTTGCTGAGTAAACTTTTTTATTTATTTATTTGCCTGTTCTGCATCCAAAAATATCTTTGCTTCTTCTGACAAAAATATTCTAAAGATGTATGGATATAGCAACTTGAATCTTATACCTACCTGCCTCTAGTTGCCTTCTGATTACATGGATAAACTCACTTCTCTTCTGCCTGGTGGTCAGTGAATAATCATTTCCCATGGATACTCTGGTGTCCCATATTAGTAATACTTTACTCTTATAGGTTCATAGGTTCATACTAGGCTATCTGCCCTAGGGCATTTATAAGCCTAGCCAGAATGTGTTTGGCCTTCGCCACCCATTTTAAATTTATTTTGCTATGCGCTTTTTCGAGGTTAGTATACTGTGCCTCTGTCTAACAGTGACACAGAAGTGATACCCGGGGTAAACCTACGATCTCCCATCCACTCATCAAGATTCCTCTTGAAGAGAGTCAATGAGGGACTCTGCCTAACTTGGACTGGGATTTTATTCCAGAGTGAAGGGAGCCTCTGGGTTATGAATCTGTCCCTCTAGCATGTCCTATTTATTTCAGTGCTGAGGTTCAAGTCTCTCGAGTGCATAGCTCGATGGGATTTGGATTTTCTGAGGTGCACTATGTCCATTAATTCTGGGCTGGACATGGCTTTATACGTCAGGCACAGATCGCCTCTGAACAGGTGGTATGCCACTGAATAGAGCTGGAGTTTCTTTAACCGGGCAGCATATGGCATCTGTTTGAGCCCTTTGATCCTCTTGGTGAGGTACTTTTGGGGTCTTTCCAGTTGCTGCAGGTGTCTGGTAAGGTACATCCCAAAAGGGGCATTGTACTCAATTATGGGCCTGATGAGGGATGAGTAAAGAGGCACGATGACCTCCCCTGATCTAGATGTGAATCCCTTCATGATTAGGTGGGCTATATAAAATGTTTTTCTAACCACTTTGGCCACGTGGTTGTCAAATGAGAGATTGCTATCAACTTGGGTCCCCAGGTCCCTAATTACTTCTTCTGTACTTAATGGATTACCACCTATGTGGTAATTTGTGGGAACTTTGTTTTTGCCAAAGGGGAGGATTATACACTTTTTGGCATTTAGCTTGAGGCCATGGCTCTGGCACCGGTTGTCTGTTTCTATGAGGCCCTTTTGGAGGATGCTTGTGTCGGCTGGAGAGTTGATTATGGCACCCAGTTTGCAGTCATCTGCAAACTTGGTCAGCCACAGTCCTTCCGTGTTGGCCTGTACCTCTGAGAAATATATACTGAACAAGAGTGGTCCCAGGACTGAGCCTTGTGGGACACCACTTGTAACTGGTTTGGAGTCTGACATGGCTCCAGCAATTCTAACCATGTGGGTTCTGTCCTTGAGCCAGTTTGCAATCCATCTAGTGACATAGGGGTTTATATTTAAGCTGGTGAGCTTATCTATAATGCCCAAGTGGGGTATTGTATCGAAGGCTTTTGCGAGGTCCAGGTAGGCTGTGTGGACCACCTTCCCCTCATCAATGGCCTTGGTGACTGTTTCAAAGAAATCAACCATGTTTAAGAGGCAGGATCTGCCCTTAACAAAGCTGAACTGGGTAGGATCCAGTGTCTGTAGGTCCCCAATATCTTTATTTATGAGGTCCATGATGATCCTTTCCATAGCTTTGCAGACCAAGCTAGTCAGGCTTATGGGGCGATAGTTTCCAGGATCCGTTGAGGCACCACCTTTATGGAGAGGGACCACTGTTGCTGTACGCCACTCTTTGGGCACATATCCTGTAGTAAGGCTGAGACTGAACAGTAGTTTTATGTTTGGGTTTAGCTCTTCTTGGAGTTCATGTAGGATGCAGCCTGGGACACCGTCTGGTCCCACTGATGCTGTGTTTTTTGCTTTTGAGTGGGCAGCTCTTACCTGAGCATCTGAGATGTCAGGGGGGCAGCACTCTGCTGGGATAGATATTTGCCCTTTTGGTGGGGAGGGGGGGGGAGAAGTTTGCGCTGAACCTGTCAGCTAGGATGTTGGCAATGTCTGTGGGTTCAGTGTATTTTTTGTCATTTTGGACTAATTCTGAGCATATCTGGGAATTACCACCCAGGTTCCTAACATAACTAAAGAAAGCCTTGTGATTATCCTTAGTGTCCTGTGCAATTTTTCTCTTGAAGCTGGCCTTAGACAATTTTATGAGTGCCCGTAGTTTTTTTCTAATACTGATCAGTGATGCCTTCCCTTTTTGGGATTTTGCTCTATCATTTAGTAGCTTCCTCCTTCTATTGTATAGTTTGTTTATGGCTGGGGTCCACCAGACAGGATGTCTGCCTTTGGAGGATTGGGTCTTGGTTTTATTTGGGATCGCATGATCCATGCATTCCTGAAGGTGTTCATAGAATGCGTTTATAAAGGATTCTGCGGTTTGGGCTGTATTTTCCACAGGCCTGGGGGCTTTGAAGGATTCCACCTCGGTTTTGAGGAGTGTGAAATTTGCTTTAGAGAAGTTTTTCACTGTGGTTTTCTGGGCAGGGGGTGGGGTCGGGATGTGAATATCCAGTGAGATTAGTTTATGGTCTGATCTTACCAGTGAGGGATACACTTCTGGTCTGGAGCATAGAGTCCCCATGTTGGTGATGATCAGGTCCAGTATGTTTTCCCCTCTTGTGGGAGTGGTAACAAGTTGTTCCATAGCATTTGATTTTATAAATTCTAGGAACCTTTGGGCTAGGGTGTTGGAGCTAGAGCAATGCTCCCAGTCTATGTTTGGGTAGTTGAAGTCGCCCAATATAATGGTGTTTGGAGAGACCTTCATATTTTCCAGTGTTCTCAGGAAGGCCGAGTGGGGTTCCTGGGTTTGGGAGGGTGGTCTGTAGCAGGCTATAAACTGGAAGGCAGTTTTACCCACTGTTAGTTGCACATGGATAGTCCCTGATGCTTCGTGCTTTGCCACCAACTTGGAGGTGTGGGTATCTTTGATGAATATCGATACTCCCCCTCCTTTTGTGGTTCGGTCCAAGTTTTGGGCCGAAAAGCATGGTATGAGGTATAACCTGGTAGTGCTGGGGTGCTCTCGGGAGCCCTGAACCAGGTTTCTGTTACTGCACAGATATCGATGTTCTCCATGCTAAGGAGAGTTTTGAGTGCGTGCATCTTGAGGTTTAGACTTCTGGCGTTGAGTAGCATTACTCTTAGTTTCGTATCCCTTGTGATACCTATGGAGGTGGGTTTGTCTTTTGAGCCTTGCCTAAAAAAGGCACTATGGGGGTAGCAAGAGCCTTTGCCAATATCCGAAAGCCCAGGGGTGACAGGTGCAAGACGTCCCTAGTGAAGCATCGTGGCTTGTCGAGCATATCATCCCAAGCTGACAGGCACTGGATCCCCTTTGAATGACACCAGTACTTAAGCCAATTGTTGAAATTGATCATCTTGTCTTCATATTGTGGCATCATTCTTGGTGAGGGTAAGATGCTACTCAAGGTCAGGGTCATACCGGCCTGGACTATATGCTCAGAGAGCTCCTTTATGTCTCTTTTCATGTAGTCCAGGGAGGTACGTCTCAGGTCATTCACACCAACATGGACAATGACTGAGTCATATTTGTACTTGCCTTGGAGTGACCTGAGTGCTTTTGTTATGTGGCGGATCCTAGCGCCCAACAGGCTGCTCACCGTGACCCTCTCCTTGTTCAGCCTGGTGAGCGGGACATCAGTGTGCCTGACGATAGTCACCTATTACAAGTGTATCAGGTGTGTTGTTTAGCCTTAAGGGCCGTGACTGTTCGGCACACTGGCTTTGTGAGATATGTGTTGCACGTGTTTTGTTTTGGGGTAGTAGTTGCTTGGGTGTCTGCTTTGGAGGTCTCTGCTGCTTAGGCAGATCTTTATTTAGAGCCTCCGAGTATGTTTTTGTGTGATTATGTGTTTGGTTTGCTGTCGTGGTAGGTCTATGTGAGACTGGAATTGCAGTGAGTGTGGTTTCCTTCTCCTCCTGACTAGTTATGCCAGTACTGAGTTGAGAGAGCTTAGCCTCCAGTTTGGCTATATGGTTGCATCTCTCACAAGTGTTGGAATTTGTTGGGAGGAGGAGAGGGTTGTCTGTGTACATGAGGCAGTTGTAACATTGCCTCAAGATTCCCAGATTCACCAGCTGGACCAGAGAGGAGATTGACAACTGACCTTTGGACATGCTAGAATAATATTGGGAATTCCTTAATAATTGAAAACAAGGGCCAGTGGGGAGTGAGGGTGTAGTGCTTTTAATTTTTAGTGCTGACTTATATAATTGCTTTAGTGAGCAAGTGCCAGGTAACTTAAGTGCAATATGTTACAGGTAACTTAAATGCAAAAATGACAAACAGTAACTTTCTTTCAAGTGAAACAAAGAAATAAGTACAGTAAGCAATTCAGATATCACTAGTGATCCACAGAAGCGCTGAGAAGCCGCGTATTAGGTGGAATTAGCGTTCCAGGGAAATAACAAGCAAACAAACAACAAGCATATAAACAAAGCTAGATTCAGCAGGCCTGGATCTAGTCTATGCTACAGCAAACAAGGTGTACCAATTTCAGTAAGATATAGTTCAAATATTCAGGCACTATAAATCTTTAACCAGAAATTCCCAGCTCAGAAGGGCAGAGTCCAGCCTCTTCTCCCACAAGAGTGCAGACCACAAACCTTCTTAAATTAAAATAACTGGCCTGAAGCCCAAGTGCTTAAACCAGAACTAATACACTTTAAGAATAACAGACACTGGGCTCTCAATCAGCAGTTCCCAACTTAGAAGGATGAAAGCTACCTGTCCTGCCACCACAGTGCATGCCACAAACCTTCCTAATGTAAAACAACTGGTCTGAAGCCCAAGTGCTTAATCCAAAAGACTTAGAATGATAGCTACACTTTAATCAAGTTACTACCAAGCAGTAATAAATACAATTGAATACTTTAGAGAATGCCTGGATTAGTGCTCAAGTTACACAAACAAAACTAGATCCAGCAGGCCCGAATCCAGTCTATGCCACAGCAAACAAGGCGCACCAACTTCAGTAAGAAGCAGTTCAGATATGCCTGCACTATAAGCCTTTAACCAGAAATTCCCAGCTCAGAAGGGCAGAGTCCAGCCTCTCCTCCCACAAGAGTGCAGACCATGAACCCTCTTAATGTAAGATAACTGGCCTGAAAGCCCAAGTGCTTAAACCAGAATTAATACACTTTTAGAATAACAGACACTGAGCCCTCAATCAGCAGTTCCCAACCTAGAAGGATGTAAGCTACCTGTTCTGCCACTACAGTGCAGACCACAAACTCTTCTGCCACAGTTTTGACAGGGGCAGCTCTATCTGCTGATATGACTGCATCTTTATCACTGTAGGTCTTGGCTTCTTTCTCATAGCCACATTTGGAGCGTAGACACGATGTGCCCTTTCAGTTAAAATAGCCCTACTTGGGAACACCAGTCCAGATGTTTATTTGCACTTTCATAAAATTAAAGCAATTTTTCCTTCCAGTTTCTTTTGTACAGCAAAAAAAAAATCTCATTTTTTTGCTGTATACTCTGTCTTCCAGCTTTACTATTTTTTTAAAAAGTTCTCCTAGAGTAACTTCATATTCAACCGGTCTTTCTTTCATTTCAGCATCTAATTTCTGCAGCTTTACCAGTTCATATGGATAGTTAATTAAAGCTTATTCTAGTTTGACTAAGTTTTAATAATTTTATTGCATTTATTTCTGAAGTTTAATTTATTTATTTGCTGAACAGCTGCAGGGCTCCTCCTCAGCATTTTTTCTCCTTTTCAAGTGGATTTTCCCTTTCTTTCTCCATATTTCCTCACTGCTGACATCCTGGCAGTATAGTGACAAACCAATGACTGAATGTTCCCCAAATAAATGGATTTCGTTGGCTGCTTTCCAGAGTTTCTGTTTTCACAATGGGAAGGTTCTAATCCACCCATTGATCAATGGGTAGCCATCTTGAAGACAAGCATATTCTCATTTTGACAACTGAAAAAAACAGACTTCATAGTGGAAGACTGATCTGAAGAGACCCCATGCACTTTCTGGTTCTTTGCATGCTGCACAAACTTTTCTTAACTCCCCTAAGGTTTGTTATGCCTCCATAAATGCCTGAGTGGCACTGGTGAAAAATATTGTAAAAGATTAAGATAACACTTTAAACAACAGACCAACTTCTTTGCAATCCCTGGTTGTTGCAATGACTTAGTTTCTTTTCTGTCTGGAAAATTTAGAAAAAATATTCTCTACAGAGATTGTGATATCTCCAATTTTCAGTACTTCCTCTTTTTGCCCCATTTTAATTAGTAAAAAGTCTGCCTGCTGACATGTCTGCAACTTTGCTTGTACTGAACTTGGTTGTTTCTTAATTGCAAAGTTTTAGTCAGTAGATTATGATGAGGAACACCACTTCATCTGGTCCTAAGAATTTTCTGAAAATCAATGTGGTCAGCTTTCTCAACATTTTCAGGATTAGATGGTAATCTCAGGTTCCCTCTTCTTGGCACATCTTCCAATTCCACTAATTTCTGCTTTATATCTTATTGGGAAACTTCATATCCTGTTATTCTTTCTTTGATTCCAACCTTTGACTTCTGCACTTTCATTACATCATCAGACTGTGTGCGTTGTTATCAGATTTGTTATATTTATCCAGTGTTCCACTGATTTTGTACATTTTAGCATGTGTTTGGTTTATTTTTCAATGAGTAAGACGCTAGTCCTACAGCAACTGTAACCCAGTCTGCTTTCTACCCAAAAGCCACATGGTTCTCAGTCACAACTTCTTTTTGAACTAAATTTCTTTTGGAATTATCAATTTTTCTGACCCACTCTATACTGTACAACTGGATTTTGATTCAAGCTTAGTACTGGCCTTTGCTCTGAACCTGATCTAATTTAAAACTGGCTCTGCTTAAAGGTGTGTATAGATCACTGTAGCTTTTGTAGGGGAGCTAGGGATGCTGTGGTCATTCCTGTTTTCATTTTTTTACAAATCAACCCTCTGGTGTGTGGAGAGAATGTCACTATAGCTTTTTTAGGTGCAGAGGACAGAGTGTTCATTATTTCTTTAATCAAACCAAACAAAGCTCAAGACGTGCACAGAAGGTTGCTATAGCTTGCTAGGGGCAGTGCACCATTTAGGAACAGCAAGCTGTAATATCTTAGTGTGATTGTTATTATTTTCACTTTACTCACAATCAAACATCAAATGCTTGTACAAGCGGCTATTTGGGGGGCAGGGGTAAGGAAATATGCTGTTAGATGCATCTGAAAGCATCAGCTTGAAAACATTACTGGGTTCAAATTGATTTTTCAATTTTGTTCCAGTCTGACATCAGAGTGGTACACAGAGGTTGGTTTCTTTTGCTGGTAGTGGTAAAGAGGCATGTTGTATATGTGTTTAAAAGACGCCACTTGACATATATGATTGTGGCAGTGTATGTCATCATTTCATTCTAACTCTAGATACATAGAAAGTGACTTTCTATTTATTTTTCTGAGGGGCAAGCACCATTACCAAATATTATGTACATATCCTAGTAAGCATTTAGATTCTTAGTTTATTGTGAACTGCTATTGAACTGCTATTGTGTCAGAAAGAACTTATTTCTTATTTGAAAGAAAAATATAATAAGACTGAATTTATTTATTTGATCATGATTTTGTTCAGGCTCTCATTAGATCAACATGTTGTAAAATCATTCTAAAATGCACCTCAGATCAGCTAAAAACTTATATCTTCTGGGAGCCTAGCTGATTCCAGACTCCCCAGCTTAATTTGAATATTTATTCTACAGTTATTATGCTGTACTCTTGACTGGATGGGGCAGGGCGTGTTGAACGGATGCAGGAAAAAGCAAACTTGAAAAGGAAAACTGAATTTCTTTCCTTGGTTATGACTTTTGTTCCAGCCATCACGGATGAAAAAAGGTTGGGAGCAAACTCTAAAATCACCTCAGAATATTTAGAACCCACATAGCTTCTGGGGCCACTACCTTAATTCAGTAATTTCTTCCACAGCTATTATAGTGATACTGGGGATTTAAGAAGTGTACACACCCCTGTTAAAATGCCAGGTAGCGGTTGCTTGGATGTCTGTTTTGGAGGTCTCTGCTGCTTGGGCAGATTTTTATTTAGAACCTCCGAGTATGTTTTTGTGTGTTTATGTGTTTGGTTTGCTGTTGCAATAGGTCTATGTGAGACTGGATTTGTGGTGTGTGTGGTTACCTTCTCCTCCTGACTGACTGTGCCAGTACTGGGTTGAGAGGGCTCAGCCTCCAGTTTGGCTATATAGTTGCATCTCTCACATATATTTGAGCTTGTTGGGAGGAGGAGAGAGTGGTCTGTGTACATAAGGCAGTTGTAACATTGCCTCAAGATTCCCAGATTCACCAGCTGGACTGGAGAGTAAACCCGAAACTTTTTGGACATGCTAGAATAGTATAAGGAACTACTTTTTGACTGATCAAAAAGGACCAATAGGGAGCCAAGTACTTAAAGGGAGTTTAAGAGGGTGCAGTGCTTTAGTTTATTAGTGCTTACTTATAAGATTACTTATATGAGCAACTGCAGGGCTTTAGAATGAAAATAGAGTGCTTACTTTGAGATTTAGAAGAGTTCTAAGGGAAAAAGTGAAGAGCAGACTTTGTGGAGCCGGGAATACTTTAAACCCGTTTAAGCGGCACTGCCCGATGCTGCGCTATGCGCAAAATCGTGCAAACCCACGCAAATGTGGGTTTTAAAGCAGGAAAACTGAAAGAGATAGGAATTGACCCAAAACGGTCAATAAGCTACTAGTTTCAGGGCTGAGACCACTCCTCCAGGGACAGATAGGCTGCTCAAAGCTCCCCACTTTCACTGGTGAACAGAGAAGCTTCCTCCTATCCAAGTAAGGATATGGGCAACACAGGAAACTATACCACAGTCCGGAATTCAGCAAAACCTGAAAACTGGACTAATCTAGTTCAGCAAAGGTGGGAAAAGAGAATTTTTTTTGTTTCTATGCTGGGTCCCTTACTGATCGGAATTTATTTCTCAGAAGTCCCTGCAAACTTAGATGACCTGTGGCTAACCAAGTTCGCTGATAATTGCAAATTGGGAGCAATCATCGAGTCCCTCAATTATATTAACATACTGCAGAGAGTGTTACCACAGACAAATGACTGATGCCAAACCCACGGATTAAAGCTAAATGCAAAAAATGCATTATTATTCTTCACTTTGGAAAAACTGACATTCCTGCAAATTACATTATAGACAGCACCTCCCCAAGTGTAGACCCAATGGTATGTGATCTGGGTACTCAGGTTGATTGATAGCAACCTGAAATTTGACCACCACATATCCACAGTAGTAAGGAAATTCTTCTATGTGGCACATGTTATACGTAAAGGCATCATATCTAGATCAAGGATGTTATAATTCCATTATACTCGGCCCTCATGAGACGAATAATTGAGTGCATGCTCCCTTTTATATGCATCTCACCAGACAGCTGCAACAATTGGAGAGACCACAGAGGTTTCTCACCAAGAAATTATAGGGTACACAAAACAAATCTTACGCGGAAAGCCCTGTCACTGTATTCTGTCTCCTACAAATTTCTAAGGGTTGAGCTGAGCCTGGCTTACAGGCAGTCTCTGACCTGGCCCTGATGGAAATGCTGCACATTCTTACATCAAAACCTAGCCTCTGACAGGTCATGCTGGAGAGATTGATACATCTCCCAGAAACTACTACTTCTCTGGAACAAGCTTCCAATTCATGTGAAACAGAGCATCTCAATGGCCCTCTTTAAAAGCAACCTAGGTCAGTGAATGGGTGACTGCAAATTCACAAATGGGGTGGTGCCCGTGCCCATCTTAGACAGAGGATATCATTATTAACTACCACAGACCCTTACCTCTGCAAACTTCACTCCCCTAACCACAGACAACTGGGGCAACTAGAAATAAACATGGCTAGGCTTGTATGAGCTCTAGGTCCATTAGCCTAGTAACATTCTATGAATCTATGAACCTAGTACAGATAAAAATGTATGCATATGGGAGGATAGCTTAAAACATTCTCAAGCTCCAGTCTTGACATGGTTTATGTGTTTACTTTCAGCATGTTTATCTCAGAGACATTCCAATCCTTTCAAGATTATAAAAGTACAAGAAAAATTTATCAGCTGTTTCCTAAACTCTAATAAACTTTAACAAAGTCAAACCATTCTTTTCAGCTAAAAAGTGAAAACTATATGAAACAGTTGCAGTACTTTTAAGCTAAAAGTATGTTAAAGTAAGCATTAATAAATGTAAAAATAATATAGCTACTGCAGTTGACTTCAATTAGAGGTACAGAGAATAGGCAAGAGGGGGCTGGACTTTACTGAGGAAAAATGGCAACTTGGGAATAAATAACTACAGATGGAAATGTAATAGAATGGAAAGACGCCAAGAAGACATTTGGTCTACATACTACAGAATGCCTCCGTGTATGGGGTTGATATCAGAGTACAGGCAAAGAAACAGGATGGGGAATCCTAAGTAAAAGACCTGCTCTGTTAATTTTTTTTAATTTAATCTAAAACAGAAGTTGGTATAAAAAAGGGATAATTTGTAGGGCATATAAAACATTGTACAATAACTATAGGAATCAGTCAGAGGAGGTCAGAAAAGATTGGGAAGAGAGAGAGAGACTGGATACACAATTCACAAGGAAAGAATGGGAAGATGTATGTGTGACTCACAAATATGTAACAGTCTAAAGATTTAGGATTTTTGCTTGGAAGTCTTTGCATAGGTATTTCTATACCACAAGCAGACTCCAAAGATTTTTTCTCAGGTTGATGGCAAATATTGGAGGTCTGATAGTGAAGAAAGAGGTAACTGGGAACATATGTTTTGGAAGTGTAATGAGTTGGAAGACTGAGTATTCTGCCAGAAATACTGGGTGAGCAAAAGGGTGTAACTACTGAAATTATTTTTGGTGCTGGGATACAGGATCTGAACTGCCTAGACAAAGTAAGGCCTTGTTAAGTTTAACTCTGGTGGCTACAAAAAAATTTACTAAAAACTGGAAAGCAAAGTCTAAACCAACTGTATTCAGAAGTGCCAGAAGCTGTTGACAACTGGTAGTGGGGGGGGGGGGGGCAGAGGGCGAGAGGGGCATTTAGTGATCTAAAAAGGGCATTTTTTTAAAACTATTTACTACCACAACATACTTTCACTTGGAGGACATTTTAAGCTTAGGCACTTTCCCTTTTGCTGCTTGAGTTAGCATTTCCTGATTGGTCTTACCTATCCCATGGCTGATAATCGTATATTAGCACTAGTGAGAATAAATGTGATCATACTACAGATAATTTGAGGGGACCCATGTAAGGGATGCAGCATTTCAGAATTTTCTCTATCCATTAGTGGCATGACGGGCAATCCTGGAGTACATTTTCTATTACCCATCCTTAGATCCAAGTTGCATTTGAATGTGGACATGGATGAGCTTTGTTTTACTTGAATGGATAGTCTGTTCTGGAACAGTGGTAGCCTCTGTGATATATATCCATCTCTCCACAACATTCAGTTTAGATACCTGGACTGAGTATTTCTGATGCCATTTGACTTGCTGATGTTCAGTAGGTCCATCTGTATTAGGTCGGAGGATGCCTTGTATACCAGTCATGTCTCCTCTAAGGACTCTCTAGGATACTGAGTATAGTGATAAATCTTTGAGGTGGCCCATGCAAGACTTATTGTTTAGGACTTGTATCCTTTTAGTAAGGTATCTCTGTGGGTATTCCAATTGTTGCATGGGTTTGGACAGATACATGCCAAAGTGGGCATTATACAAAATGATTGACCTAATGAGGCCTTTGTAAAGGAGGACAATAACATCTCTAAATCAAGTCAAAATCAATTTGTTTATAAGCTGTGCAATATAGAAAGACTTTCTTATGACTCTGGGCACATGTTGATCAAAGGTTAGGTCACTGTACACACAAGTTCCCAAATGCCAAACAACTGGGTTATTTCTCAGGGGGCATTGTCAATTTGGTAGTTCCCTGGAGTAGATAATTTCCCAAAGGATACGATAATGTACTTCTTGGAGTTTAGTTTCAATTCATGATTCTGGCACCAGTTACTGTTTGGGACAAACCTTCCTGCATGATGGCTAAGTCATTTGGGGATTCAATAACTGCTCCTAACTTGCAGTCATCTCAAACTTAGTTGGCCAAAGCTCTTTGGTATTTCCTTCTACTTTTGAAATGCATATGCCAAACAGAAAAAGTCTCAGCACTGAACCCTGGGGGAGTCCATGGGTGACTGGTCTCTTCCCTTGTTTTGATCTTCTGCATCCTGTGAGCAAGCATACATATATGCATTATTTGATTCACCTTCCTGATAGTATTAACCTGATTGTATTAAATTATATTGCTTGCATAATACAGTACCACTTGTTAGAATGTTTTAAATTTGTAGTTTGGAACATTCTTCCAGTAAGCAATGAAACAAAATGTATGAACCAATAATGACAAAACTACCCATTTCAGAAAATTTCAACGATTAAAGGTCACTCAAAGTTCTGTCATTACAATCCACCAATATCAGTAAATATTAAAAATCTCTGCAGAAGTAAGTCATTTAAATAATTCCACATTAAAGGGATCTGTAACTAATGAAGAGGCTGCTGCTAGCAAACAACTTTATATTTCATAGTTTCATCTACAAATAAAGTGCCTGTTGCCCTTGAAGAATAAATTCCCTATGCTACATTTAAAAAAAATGATAAACTAGTAATTTTGCAATGGGAAATGGATGGCAAACTGATAACAGAAACATAGTTACTAGGTAACTCCTCCAAAGGAGGCCATTCATAGGACTGCAGCATCCACTCCCTTTAACGTACAACAAAGTACAGTATCAGTGATCCATCTGAATACTGTGAGAGTAGAACCCACAGCTTTCTACATCAAAAACAAGTACACTACCTGTTGTGCTACTAACACAAACAACAGCATAAGTAACACTGAACTTCTCTTCCTCTGAAACTCTCAGCTACTTGTAAAATCCACTTGACACTCAACTAAATCTCTCAGCTTCGCAGGGCAAGAAATCTTGAAAAAGCCAGAATGTATTGGTGGTGGTGGTGGGGGGGTGGCAAAGGCCCAAAACCGGGGGCACTTTTTAAATATTGCTTGTATAATCTTAGAAAGTTGCTAAAATAAAGTGTTTTGTGTTACCATGTGCTTTCTGAAAGGTAGGAAGACTGAAACTTAAAGGGCTATCATTATTTAGTGAATTCATTTCTCACTGATTTGCCAGAAAACCACAAATTTTAAGAGGAACAGACCAAAAGTATGAGCCAAATATTCTGTGAAAATCTGGACAGTTGAGAGCTATGGACTCAACTCCCTGAATCACAAGTGGTGGTATTGGTAGAGAATTCAGGCTCTTGTCTGAGCCTGAGTAACACTAACCACCAGGTATATCTAACTGGGACATTTTATATACACGCACACAGACACACGGGAGCAGCATAACCCCTGCAAATAAAAGAACAAAACTCTCCTTACTGGCATGACTCTGGGTCTGGCAGTACCAGAAAAGTGGCAGCATAAGTCCTGTAAGAGCAAATAAGAGAACAGGAACAGCTAGTTTAGTTAATTTAACTTCCACATGGGAATCCACGTTAGCGTGAAAACTCCACTTAATTTTTTTTCGACAGGTCTTGAAGCTGTAAAAATGGGGGGGAGGACTCCCCCTATGGTTCCAGCACCCATGAGTCTCCCCCCCCTATGGTTCCAGCACCCACGAGTCTGTATTTGAAGTAGTGAATATTGCAACAGAGATAAAATAGCTGGAAGTGGGATCTTTAGAAAAGATTAGGAGCAAATTACATAGAAAAAGTGGAAAGTGTGGTAACAACATATGCAGAATAAAGTTTTGGAGTAGGAGTGAGTTTTGTGAGAATGCAGGAATTGATAAATGTCATAGCTCTCAACCTTCCATCTCCAAAATGAGGAACAATCGCCTTCATACTGTGGAACAAATGTGCAAAATGTGGAACCCTTGCTAACGGCTTACCAACAACTTCAACTGGGAAGGTCATAGGATGGTTAAAGTATACTGGTTTTACTTATAAAGAAGGTCCTTTAATGAATTAATCTAATTAATTTCTATTTATCATGGATTTCACTTAAAATATTCCTAACACTGAATGTGTGACACTCTTTCAATGTGGAACTTTGAAGAACATGAACTTTTTAAGACCCCAAATGAGTTACGTTCCTCGTAATAAGGTACACTTGAGAGATAAATGTAATGTATATAATATTAGATGTATGATAACTGTATAAAAGAATAAATGCGATATACTACGTTTGTAACTGTGAGCATAATTTATTTACCATTTGTTTATCGGGAAAGCCCGACTTGGAACGAAGCCAATTTTCATCGGAGGCCCTGGGAAAAACCCTCCAGAAGTATATCTTTGTAATTCTGTGGTATAGTATAGATCAACATGATTTGTTTTCTTTTATATAATATAAATGTATGTTTTAAGTGATAATTCAGTAAAGGTGTTAAAGAAGTCTAAAGGGCCCTGCAATCTTAAAGGGATTTCACACTTGGAAGTTTGAAATGTTTATTCTCCTCGTGGGGTTTTTAATTTCTCCAGCACGATGAATAAGTTAACTGTTGTAGTTAAGTGAGGTGAAAACGAGATTGGAAAAGATGAATGGGGAGGTAGGGCGCACTACATGCAGGCCAGTCGCACCTAAAAGTGACTGCACTCAGGGTAGTCATTTGCAGTGTCAATCTGTTCACCTCTGGAAAATTGGAAATTCTCCCAGGTCTGAAAATTAAAGTATAAAGGGAAGTTCCCGTTTGTAATATTAATTTCTGGGTAGCGTCTCATCAGTGAGGTTACAGCTGTACCAAGCCACATAATTTCAGTCATGCTGTGCACATTACATTTTAATAAACTTGAGTGGATAGCTCACTTCTGAAGATGGTGAAACGGCAGTGCATTTTCACAACACTCCAAAGCACTGGTAAAAACGATTACTACTACTTCATAAAGAAATGTCTGTTCTATAACGATATATTTTTATATATGCGTTGTCTTTCTAGTAAAATTCCTTGAAGTAATGCTGTTCTGTGGATCATATATTCTTAAGTGCACAGCGGCACATTTTAATCAAAGTTACGGTTGCTGAAATCCTATTTAGCGTGTATTTTTTCATATCTGGGGCATACAATGTTGACACATATGACATATTGTTTACCCGTTTCTAATTTTTTTATTACAACGTTGTTCTTTCCCTCCTAAACCTGGCGATTTTAGAAGCAAATGCGACGGATTGCACTTAATAAATAACGACAATAATTACAGTTACAAACATTTCTTTAACTTCAGATGCATGTTTGTTTTCATTTTCCTAGTCTGTCAACATCTGACGTTACTAGTATTATTATTGGAGACTGACAGCTCTACAATATAAACGTTTTCACTGGTAAACAGACTTGCGTTTGGGTAGTAAATCATTCCACTGCCTTAGACTGTAATTTTTGAGTATGTTTCTATGTCACGATCTGTAACGCGATACCAAAAAACCTTCGAGATTCTCTAAAAAGACTATTAGCAGTTGTCGCTTCACTTTGCACATTATCAACAGGGCGGGCGCGTTACAAATTCTCGCTGGTAACAGCTTGCTGGCGCTGCTGCCATTCTGGACACATTTTATCTGCGGGGGAGGGAAAGCTGTGCTTGTTGTTACGTTTTTTTTCTGTCTCTCTCTTTGGCGAGTTTCCGGGCGGATTTGTTACTTCCGGTAGATTCAGGGAGCACTGACCGGTACTGTTGCTGCTGCTTCGTTAAACAGTTTTAGGTTTGTTTGCTATTGTTTTTAGGCTGTGGGTCCCTTTCATATTCCCCTTGCCATAAAATGTAGTTCCTATGTTTATGGAACGACATAACTAAATGTGTTTAGAAGTGTGGGGTTAGAGCTCCGAATTTGTAGTGCCGGGAGGTACTGATCTTTGGGGTGCCTGACTTCAGTAGTTAAGTTGGGTAGAATTTGTATCTTATTGGATCACGAAGTCTTCTTACATTTCATCTTTTGATTTTGAATTTGCTCTTACTGAGACTACGAGTACTGACCTTGTTTGTAAACGAGCCCGGAGTGCAGTACATCTGCTCTGGACATATGTGTGGGGTGTTTGTCATGCACTTTTTGAATGTGTGGTACTTCTTACTTAAGAGCAGAGTTTGGGGCTTCTTGGCTCTCCTTGGACAAAAAAAAAAAAAAAAAAAAAAAGATTTGAATCTTCTTTCTGTTGTTCCTTTGGCTTCTCATGATGCGCTTCCTCCTATAGCCAGTGATCGGTAGATTTCTCGTGGTTGAGCTGAATGGGTCCTGTTATATTGGCACTGTAGTTTTTAGAAGTTACATACGTTTCTAGTTACTGAAATTCTGTTTCAATCACTGAGTTGGGGCATAGTTTCGTTAAACTGCTGGATTGTTCTACTTAATGTCATTCTTCTACGTTTCAGAGTGCTTATTGGTAAAATGTGCTTTACGCATAGACGTGCTGGTCTTGTTTTAGGCTTTTTATATGTTGTATAGATTTTCGAATGGTGATATGTGCTCAGTATGTTAATTGAATGTCTTATGTAATTCTTATTCATTAGTGGATTTAGAAAGACTTGTCTTATATGCCTGTGTGTTACTTTTGGCAGATGGTTTGTGTACAAAAGCATTATGTTAGAATAGGTGGATGAAAAGCCAAATAATTAGGACACCCTTGAGTCATCTGGACTATTAGCTGGTGTAGTCGTTCAAGGTTTTAATAATACACTGCGTGCGTCTCTGGCCCAATGTGAATTGTTTTAGAAATGCATACATAGTTTTGAATAAAACTTCTTGAAGCAGCAATATTTACATGTCGGACCCTGGTGCAGAAACATTATTTTTAAGCAGCTTTGTTTCCTGCTTTTAGACTAAGATCTGTAAACCAGATGCTCTTAATAAACTTTGTTTACTTTATAACATAATACATTTGTTTTGGAGGATTTTCATGTGATATTTGGAAATATTGCAAGTAAGCAATCCAAGTTGAGGTTTGCTTATTTAAAATGTGGTGTAGTTTCAAATCATCATCTATGTTATACATACATATATTTGAATCTAAGCCTGGGGTTGGACTGACATTCCAAGAATGAACTCGAGGCTGTTTTGATGCAAGTGGAGTAGTTGAAATAACAGCCTGAGAGCACAGGACATTTAGTGTTCCACACAACTTACTCTGTAGTTGAGAAGTAAACCATAGTCTACAAGAGGATCTCTACAGCAAAATAAATGCTAGATTGCAAGGCAAATGCAGATTGTTTAAGAAATTTTTAGTAATTGTGTGAGTGAATGTGAAATATATATTAGAAAGAAAGTTAGTACTTGTGGCACTTTGGGACGATGTCTCCTGTTTTTTATTATTTTTAAACTTTACGGATTGTTGTATAAAATGTCTGTATCAAATTCTGACATTAAATCTTTCTGTGTTGCCGTATGTAAGCAGAGAATATTATTTGTAATGTGTTTTATGGCTGGACCTTTAAGTGGGTTGTAGTTTATTTGGGGGAAGTTAACTAAAAAAAAAAAATAGTCAAAGCTGCAAAATGAATACATTTCTAAAATGTTCTTTAGATCCATAGTCGGCCTTGGGCATAGACCCAACTAGGCAGCTGCCTAAGGCGCTGCTCTAGCAGGGACACTTTTCCAGTAAACTGGATGGTGTAGGTATGCCAGGATGGGGGGCACCAATTGGTGTGGGGGGTGCTGTGGAGCCCTTTTGCCTCTGGCACCAGTTGACTAAAGGACAGTCCTGTTTGGACCCATAGTGTGGTTGATAACTAGAAGGTCACTGGTTTGCCTAGTGTTTATGTACCACAGGAAGTTTCTGAGATTTCACATGGGAACCTTTATTTGTAGCCTTCCTTTCAGGTCTAGTTTTGGCTCCACTCCATTTACCAAGTTCCTAAATCCAGCAGAAGCATCAATCAGGTTGACATAAGTTGTTTTCTCCTCCTAGATGACTTTGTTTAATGTGTATTTTTTGTGTAATTATGGAACAATATTTTGGAATATTTGAGGGTGGGGATTTATATATTGGAATTTTTAAGGAATTTAATTTGTGAGCAATTTGTTAAAGTTATCATAAGAAAGCATTTCTGGAGCTATCTTGTACTTTTAAATGGAAGTAGTGCTTCCTTCGTAAGATGAAATCCCGGAAATGCCTGCTGGCTTCTATTGGTTGGTTATGCGGAATAAACGTTTGCCCGTGTGAGTTCAGGGATTGTTGAGAGTGTGTAATTATTTTCCTAGGCCAGGGGGCAAGATTTCCTTTGTGGAAACTGGACTGTTATCTCAGCAACTAGTAAGATTAGGGAGTGAGCCATTGGACAGATTTATTTTCATTCCTGTGCTTTTCAGGAATATTCAGTGGGGTTTT